>NW_007757325.1:1863-6903 GCF_000696425.1 Galeopterus variegatus | reverse complement strand
GTAAAGACCAGTCAGTTAGAAAAAACTGTTAGAAGGTATCCTATAGGGAGCATGGACTGTGAGAAAGAGCGGGAATTTCCATACAGCTCATTTCAGTGTGTGGAAATCCTGCATTACCTAGACACGACTAAAAAGCTGACAGTTAAAATTCAATCTGCACAAAATGTATTCTCCAGTTTAAGAGACAGCAGCAAAGCCACAATTTAGCTCTGGCATAGAACTCAAGTCCTGGTCCCCACAGGAATTCTCCCCCAATTTGGGGATTATTCACGGTATGTAAGATTAGTTCTGATGCAGTAAGTACATGGTGGTAGTTGTTATGAATCGACCACAAAACAGAAAAAAAAAATATACCCACAGGCCAGAGACAAAGTTCTGATATCAACCAGTAAAGGTCTACCACAACCAAAGAATACCTATAAAACTTCAAAGAGGGGCAGTCTCCTCCAGTGTGCAGGAATCAATATAAAGACACAAAGACTGAAAAAGAACATAGAAATATACCATGAAAGGAAAACAACAATGCACCAGCAATGGACACAGAAGAAAACAGATGATTTATGAAATGTGTCTGACAGAGAATTCAGAATAATCATCATAAAGTTATTAAGACAGTTACAAGAACTCTCTACATCTACTCTCTACTCTATACAAGTAGAAAATTAAATAATATTTGGAAAACATTCTAGGAGCAGAGTGAGAAACTTGATAAAAAATAAAATCAAATAAAAAAACAAATAGAAATTCTAGAAGTAAAGAAGATTATCTAAACCTAAATACTCAATACAAAGCTCTAACAGCAGATTTAATCAAACAGAAAAAGAATCAGTGAGATTGAAGACATAACATATAAAATTATCCAATATGAGGAGAAAAAAGAAAAGAGAATAATAAAAAGTGAAACAGAATTGCAGCAATNATCCAATATGAGGAGAAAAAAGAAAAGAGAATAATAAAAAGTGAAACAGAATTGCAGCAATTATTGGACTCCCTCCCATGAAATAGCCTCTGCATAGTTGGTGTACACAAAGGAGATGAAAAAGGAAGAGACATAGAGAGCATATTAAGGAAAAAATGGCTAAAAATCTCCCAAGTATGGAAGAAGATGATAGCTTCCAGGTATAGGAAGCTGAGGGGTCACCAGGCCACCAATGAAATTCAATCCAAAGAAGAGCACCTCAAGGCTTATCATAATCAAATTATTCAAAACCAAGACAAAGAAAATCAAGATCAGCAAGAAAAAAAGTAATACCTAACATTTAATGGAACCTCAGTGTGTCTCTCAGTGGATTTCTCCGTAGAAACCTTACAGGCCAGAAGAGCATGAGATGATATATCAGTGTGCTGAAGGAAAAAGATGGTCAACCAAGAATTCTGTATCCAACAAAACTAACCTTCAAATTTGAAGGAGAAATAAAGTCTATCCCTGACAAACAAAACCTAAGGGGATTCATAAAAACTACACCTGTCTTAGAAGAAATGCTAAAGGAAGTTTTTCAGTGTGAAAGAAGACAATGCCAAGTGGCAGCAAGAAAACATCTGAAGGTACATAACTCATTATTAAAATAAGTTCACAGACAACCTCAGAAAACTCCAATGTCATAAGAGTGGGGAATAAACCACTTTTATCCTTAGTATGAAGAGTAAAGGACATACTTAACAACACAATAGCAAAGTCAACAGCCACATAAGTTATAGGTAATATTAAAAGGGGGGGGGTGATGTCAAAGTGTGGAGTTTGCATCATATTTTTCTGGCTTTCAAAATTACTTTATTTTTAGTTTAAAATAAGCAGTTATAACTGTAACACGTTTGCAGAGCTAGGGCTTGGTCTGGAGCTCCCAGACCCCTCGAGCCCATTCACAAACCCATCACACACAGTTCTATGAGCTAGGTAACAATTTAAAAGGTCCTTGGAGCCTTAGTTGAAGAAAGAATAGTCTTTATTCAGCACATACATGTGCAAGAGCTAGGCAGTCCCAAGAGAAACTCCCAAAGTCAACTGCTACCAGCAAAGTCCAAACGAAAACTGAGAAGCTGCCAGAAGAGTAAACATGCTCTATTTTTAGATGTGACCCCTGCCAGCCAGCCCTGCTTCACAAATTGAAGAAAACACAATAGCAATAAACTAAAGATATATGGGTGCACATGTGCACTAACTCCACCCACACACAACTTGTTTACAAGAAATGTGCTGCACCACACCCAACCAGACCTGAGTCCAGGGAGCCTGACTAAATTATTCTATTTTCCCCAGAGGAGGTAAAGAGGAGTGTTAAGTAGTTGCTAAAATCTTCACCTGCTCAGAAAAAAAAAAAAAAAAAAAAAAAAACAAAAAAAAACCAAAGACAAAGAAAGAATACTGAATGCAGCAAAAGAAAAGAAACACACAACATTCAATAGAGCCCCAATGTGGCTCTCAGCAGATTTCTCAGTAGAAATCCTACAGTCCAGGAGAGAGTGCGATAGTTGAATATACAAAAGAGATGAAAAGACGGTCAACCAAGAATTCTGTATCCAACAAAACTAACCTTCAAATTTGAAGGAGAAATAAAGTCTATCCCTGACAAACAAAACCTAAGGGGATTCATAAAAACTACACCTGTCTTAGAAGAAATGCTAAAGGAAGTTTTTCAGTGTGAAAGAAGACAATGCCAAGTGGCAGCAAGAAAACATCTGAAGGTACATAACTCATTATTAAAATAAGTTCACAGACAACCTCAGAAAACTCCAATGTCATAAGAGTGGGGAATAAACCACTTTTATCCTTAGTATGAAGAGTAAAGGACATACTTAACAACACAATAGCAAAGTCAACAGCCACATAAGTTATAGGTAATATTAAAAGGGGGGGGGTGATGTCAAAGTGTGGAGTTTGCATCATATTTTTCTGGCTTTCAAAATTACTTTATTTTTAGTTTAAAATAAGCAGTTATAACTGTAACACGTTTGCAGAGCTAGGGCTGGGTCTGGAGCTCCCAGACCCCTCAAGCTCATTCACAAACCCATCACACACAGGTCTATGAGCTAGGTAACCATTTAAAAGGTCCTTGGAGCCTTAGTTGAAGAAAGAATAGTCTTTATTCAGCACATACATGTGCAAGAGCTAGGCAGTCCCAAGAGAAACTCCCAAAGTCAACTGCTACCAGCAAAGTCCAAACGAAAACTGAGAAGCTGCCAGAAGAGTAACCATGCTCTATTTTTAGATGTGAACTCTGCCAGCCAGCCCTGCTTCACAAATTGAAGAACACACAATAGCAATAAAATAAAGATATATGGGTGCACATGTGCACTAACTCCACCCACACACAACTTGTTTACAAGAAATGTGCTGCACCACACCCAACCAGACCTGAGGTGTGTGTGTGTGGGGGGGGGGTCCTAACTAAACTATTCTATTTTCTCCACAGTGTTTTTTGTAGGACTCATAGTAACCATAACACAAAAACTTATGAGAGGCATACCAAAAATATGTAGTGAGAAACCAAAATATACAAGTAGGAAAAAACACTCAACCACAAAGGAGACAATAAAAACAGAACAAAGAAAAAAGGAATCTTCAAAATAACCAGAAATGAAATGACAGTAGCAAATTCCTATACATCAATAGTAATCTAAATGTAAATGGATTAAATTCCCCAATTAAAAGAGACAGAATGGCTGAGTGGATTATAATCAACAACTAATAATGTGCTGCCTGCAAGAAACTCCCCTTTGCCTATAAAGAAACATCATCTGAAAGTGAAGGGATGAAAAAAGATATTTTATGCAAGTAGAAGCCAAAAAAGAGCAGGAGTAGCTATACTTATATAAGATAAAAAAAGACTTCAGGCCATGGAAAATAAAAAAAAAGAAAGAAAATGAATGTCATTACATAATGATAAAGGGATCAATTCAAGAAGACAATGTAACAATTCTAAATACATTTGTGCCCAATACCAGAGCACCCAGACGTATAATGCCATTCCTATTAGACCTAATGGGAGAGATAGACTTCAACACAATAATAGTTGGAGACTTTAATATTCCACTTTCAGCCAAGGACAGATCATCCAGACAGGAAATTAACATGGAAACATCAGAGTTAATTTCCACTGTAAGTCAATTAGATCTAACAGAAATTTATAGAAAATTTTATCCAACAGCTACAGAATGCACATTGTTCACCCCAGCACATGGAACATTCTCTAAAATAGAGCACATGGTACATCACAAAACAAGTCCCAACAATTTTTTTTTAAATGAACTTATATCAACTATCTTGTCTGACCACAACAAAATATAACTAGAAATCAATACCAGAAGGGACATTGGAGACTATGCAAGTACATAGAAATTAAGCAACATGCTCCTATACAACGAACAGGTCAAAGAAGAAATAAAAATAAAATAAAATAAAATAAAAGTTCCTGAAGGCAAATGAAATCTGGGATACAACAAAAGCAGTTTTAAGAGGGAAGTTTATAGCCATAAATGCCTAAATCAAAAGGAAGAGCTCAAATAAACAATCTAACATTACACTTCAAAGAACTAGAAGAACAATAACAAACCAAACCCCAAATCAGATTGATTGGTTTTAGGATCCCTAACAGATACCATAATCCACAGGTGCTCAAGTTTCTTGCATAAAATGGTGTGGTATTTGCATATGACCTACACACAACACCCATATTTTTAAAATCATCTCCAGATTACTTATAATACTTCATTCAATGTAAATGCTATGTAAATAGTTGTTGAATTGTTTAGGAAATAATGACAAGAAAAAAAGTCTGTACATGCTCAGTACAGATAAAATCATTTATTTTTTCAAACATTTTTCTTCCACATTTAGTTAAAACGATGGATGCAAAGCTCTTGGATATGTAGCATTGACTGTATAGATACACATGAAAGAAATTAGCCCCCACCCCCATCAACACTGTAGGAACTACGCATGACTCTGTAATTTAAATTTTTTTGAGGCATTACCATGGTTTCTTTCAGGTGATTGGAGCGCTTAAATGAAATGGGACTAATTGGATTCCAGGATGGCAGGGG
>NW_007757325.1:0-661 GCF_000696425.1 Galeopterus variegatus | reverse complement strand
CTTGAACAAATTAACACATCTCTGGGTACCTGGTATGCAGCTATTGATCTGACAAATGTTTTTTCTCTGTTCCTGTCCATAAAACCCACCAGAAGCAGTTTGCTTTTCAGCTGGCAAGGACAGCAATACACTTTCACTGTACTCCCTCAGAGGGATATAAACTCTCCAGCCCTATGCCTCAATTTAGTTCACAGGGATCTTGATCACCTTTCCCTTTCATAAGACATTACACTGATCCATTACATTGATGACATTATGCTTATTGGACCTAGTGAGCATGAATTAGCAGCTACTCTGGACTTCTTGGTAAGACATTTGCATATCAGATTATGGGAAATAAATCCAACTAAAATTCAGGGGCCTTCTACCTCAGTTAAATTTCTAGGGGTCAAATGGTATGGGGCACGGTGAGATATCCCTTCCAAGGTGACAGATTAGTTGCTGCATCTGACCCCTCCTACCACCAAGAAAGAGGCACAGTGCCTGTTGGTCTATTTGGATTTTGGAGGCAATGCATTCTTCATTTGGGTGTGTTACTCTGGCCCATCTACTGAGTGACCCAAAACACTGCTAGTTTTGAGTGGGGCTCAGAACAGAAGTCTCTGCAGCAGGTCCAGTCTGCTGTGCAAACTGCACTGCTCCTTGGGCCATATGATTCAGC
>NW_007757324.1:2180-6904 GCF_000696425.1 Galeopterus variegatus | reverse complement strand
AATCACTGCTGAAAGAAATTAAAGAGGACACAAAAAGATGGAAAGACATTCCATGCTCTTTAATTGGATGAATCAACATTGTAAAAATGTCTGTATCCAAAGTGATCTACAGATTCAAGGCAATCCCCATCAAAATTCCAATGATATTCTTCACAGAAATAGAAAAAATAATCCTAACATTTATATGGAACAACGAAAGAGCCTGAATAGCCAAAGCAATCCTGAGGAAAAAAATAAATAAATAAATAAATGAATAAAGCCAGAGGCATAACACTACCTGACTTCAAATTATATTACAGAGCTATAGTAACTAAAACAGCAGCATGGTGCTGGCATTAAAAACAGACCCTCGGACAAATGTAACAGAATAAAGAACCGAGAAATCAACCCACATACTTACAGGCAACTGATATTTGACAAGGGCATAAGGAGCATACATTGGGGAAAGGATGCCTCTGCAATAAGTGGTGCTGGGAAAACTGTATATCCATGTGCAGAAGACTGAAATTAGACCTCTACCTCTCACCACATACTGGAATCAACTTAAAATGGATTAAAGATTTACATATACAACCTAAAACTATAAAACTACTAAAAGAAAACTTAGGGGAAACACTTTAGTAAGTAGGACTGAAAAAAGACATTATGAGCAAGACCCCAAAAGCACAGGCAACAAAAGGAAAAATAAACAAATGTGATTATATCAAACAACAAAGCTTCTGTGCAGCAAAAGAAACAGTTAACAGAGCAAAAGTGCAACCTACAGAATGGGAGAAAATATTCACAAACTATGCATCTGATAAGGGATTAATATTAAGAATATTCAAGGAACTCAAACAACTTAACAGAAAAAAAAATAGTAACCCAGTTAAAAAATGGGCAAAGAAACTGAATAGGCATTTCTCAGAGGAAGACATACAAATGGCCAACAAATGAAAAACTGCTCAACATCACTCAGCATCAGGGAAATGCAAATCAAAACCACACTGAGATATCATCTGATCCCAGTTAGATGGGCCAGTATCAAAAAGACAGAGAACAATAAATGCTGATGAGAATGTGGGGAAAGGGAAACCCTCCTACAGTGTTGGTGGGACTGTAAGTTAGTGCAGCCATTATGGAAAACCTTATGGAGTTTCTTTCATTATGGGAAACTACAAATAGAACTGCTGTACAATCCAGCAATCCCACTTCTGGGTATGTACCCAAAGGAATGGAAATCATCTTGTAGAAGGGATACCTGCGCTCCCATGTTCACCGCAGCTCTATTTACAATAGCCAAGAGTTGGAAACAACCTAAACGTCCATTGACGGATGACTGGATAAGGAAACTGTGGTATATATACATAATGGAATACTACTCTGCCATAAAAAGGAATAAATTCTGCCATTTGCAGCAACATGGATGAGCTTGGAGAAAATTAAGTGAAATAAGCCAGGCACAGAAAGAGAAATACCACATATCCTCACTCATAAATGGGATGTGAAAAAAAGAGAAAGATACAACAACTGCAATAATTTCTTGAACTATCAAAAGGAGAGAAAGGAGATGAGGACACCAGAGGTGGGAAAGAGGGAGGGGGAGCAGGGTTAAGGAGAAATTGGTGAAGGGCCGCAAAAAATTCCTATATTGCATAATGATAAAATTAAAAGACGCTTTTCTCTTTGATACTTGCATGAAGTGAGCTGTGGTCCAAGGACAATAACACGAAGGGAGAACCATGAAGATGTCTTGACTGTTTATCACCCTTGGTTAAGCGTAATCTGGGTAGCTGTCATAGAGTTCGATATTTTTTTATCTAGGAAGGTAAGACAAAGCCCGTTTACCACATTAATTGTACCTCAAAGCTTTCTTCTTGACCTAAGAAAGTAGTACATATAAAGTACAGAAATACCTCCTCAACCATCATNAAGCACAGGCAACAAAAGGAAAAATAAACAAATGTGATTATATCAAACAACAAAGCTTCTGTGCAGCAAAAGAAACAGTTAACAGAGCAAAAGTGCAACCTACAGAATGGGAGAAAATATTCACAAACTATGCATCTGATAAGGGATTAATATTAAGAATATTCAAGGAACTCAAACAACTTAACAGAAAAAAAAATAGTAACCCAGTTAAAAAATGGGCAAAGAAACTGAATAGGCATTTCTCAGAGGAAGACATACAAATGGCCAACAAATGAAAAACTGCTCAACATCACTCAGCATCAGGGAAATGCAAATCAAAACCACACTGAGATATCATCTGATCCCAGTTAGATGGGCCAGTATCAAAAAGACAGAGAACAATAAATGCTGATGAGAATGTGGGGAAAGGGAAACCCTCCTACAGTGTTGGTGGGACTGTAAGTTAGTGCAGCCATTATGGAAAACCTTATGGAGTTTCTTTCATTATGGGAAACTACAAATAGAACTGCTGTACAATCCAGCAATCCCACTTCTGGGTATGTACCCAAAGGAATGGAAATCATCTTGTAGAAGGGATACCTGCGCTCCCATGTTCACCGCAGCTCTATTTACAATAGCCAAGAGTTGGAAACAACCTAAACGTCCATTGACGGATGACTGGATAAGGAAACTGTGGTATATATACATAATGGAATACTACTCTGCCATAAAAAGGAATAAATTCTGCCATTTGCAGCAACATGGATGAGCTTGGAGAAAATTAAGTGAAATAAGCCAGGCACAGAAAGAGAAATACCACATATCCTCACTCATAAATGGGATGTGAAAAAAAGAGAAAGATACAACAACTGCAATAATTTCTTGAACTATCAAAAGGAGAGAAAGGAGATGAGGACACCAGAGGTGGGAAAGAGGGAGGGGGAGCAGGGTTAAGGAGAAATTGGTGAAGGGCCGCAAAAAATTCCTATATTGCATAATGATAAAATTAAAAGACGCTTTTCTCTTTGATACTTGCATGAAGTGAGCTGTGGTCCAAGGACAATAACACGAAGGGAGAACCATGAAGATGTCTTGACTGTTTATCACCCTTGGTTAAGCGTAATCTGGGTAGCTGTCATAGAGTTCGATATTTTTTTATCTAGGAAGGTAAGACAAAGCCCGTTTACCACATTAATTGTACCTCAAAGCTTTCTTCTTGACCTAAGAAAGTAGTACATATAAAGTACAGAAATACCTCCTCAACCATCATAGTTGTGATTCTTAAAACTCTGACAGTGCAATTCGTGGCTGATGAATTTATAGGAAAAAGATTAGGAGACTGAAAATTCACCTGAAAGCAGCTGTATTTTTCAAAGTTCTTATTAATATATATTTAAATGCATAGGTAAATAAAAAGAACTAGATAAAAGAATGTCAAAAACCTCAAAACAGCAACAAAATAGCTGTCACAGTAGCAGTAATGGGCACTGTGCCAGCAGCTCAGTTCTGCTTTCAGTGGGGCCGGTGCCCGAGGGGACACTTGGCTGGGAGAGGCCCAGGGCGGCGACTGCAGCTGCCAAGAGGCACTGTCCCCCACCCCCCACAGGTTGCAAACACGGGGTCCATTCTGAAAGGTGAGTCATGATTTTGGCTCCAGCAGGAGGCTTGCGGCTCTCAACAGCAGGAATGGCGTGCATGGAGGCTTGAGAGTCTCCAGTGAACGTTTCCCTTTGCAGAGAGAATACACCAGGCAGGTGAGCAGTCTGCTGAGAAGGTCACTTTACTCTTCTTTACAGGTTGCAGTCAGTCCTTTAAACTCAGTCCTTCTTGGGTTTTGCTTTTACATGCATTCAAAGTGGCATCCTTAAGTGCAAAGTTTTAATCAGTCGATTGCTCTGGAAGGTTTTGTTTCCCTCCAGTACTCACTGGGGAACGCAGCCCCCCACTTTGCTAGTCACTGGGAAGGGCTGGGTGATGAGCAGAGCCTTTCTAACGCCGGGTCCTGCACCTGCACAGTCTCTGCATTGCAGTGTCTGCAAGGCCAGTGAAGCCGAGAAGCCAATTCTAAACAAGCCAGAGCAGGGAGCAAGGGACATCGTTCCCTACTGGGAATTCCAGTCTTTGCATCAGAAATCGGACTCTGGTCATCTAAAGTGACCTGCAAAGTGAGAGTTCTCTTTTGGAGAACAGACCTCTTGTACAAACCAGCATGAGTTAGCAGGTAGAGGTGACATGGGAAGCCATTTAAAGCACATTTATCTGAAACAGTTACTTCTAGCACTTGTGAAATAATAATAGAGCTTTTCTTCAGCACTTTCTGTGCATCAAGCCCCCTTTTAAATGCTTTCGAGCATTATCTCATTTAATAGTCACATTGCTGAATGAGGCAGCGATTGCTATCATCCCAATTTTACGTATGATGAAGGAGACAGCGGAGAAGAAAAGTAACTTGCCCAGGATCCTATGCTAAGTGGCAGAGTAGGGCTGTGTACATAATGTTCTGATTCCAAGCTCTTCCCTCCTAATTCATCTATCAGGCTGCCTCCTTCTGAATCATTATTTAACAAATTATCCTTCTCGAGATCAAACTCATCTCTGATCTTACTCCCCCAATCGCTGCCTAGCAGAGACATCTCAAGGGCATTACTACTTAATTACTTCACAAAGCTGTCAAGGCACCATAGGGTACTATACAGTTACCTGTATTCATGAGAGGGCACGAATAAACCTTTGGTCTAGGGAGAAGCACACGAAGAGTGAGGGTGGAGGTGATACCCTATAGATAGATCCCTGTGGTTTCACAAGATTCTCTTGTAAGACAACTTTACGTTGAG
>NW_007757324.1:0-855 GCF_000696425.1 Galeopterus variegatus | reverse complement strand
AGTTACCTCCACTTTTCTGGTTATAAATGTTGATTGTTCTATAATTTAAACAAATTAATTTGTTTTTGTTTGTGTGTGTCCAGGTGCATGTTTTCTTAATCTCTCCCATCATTATAATAATTTTTTTCTAGGATAGGATTTCTATTCTTACTCTCTGGAATAATAAAAATCATTCTCTGATCTTTCTCATACCGATTAACCATTTTATCCCCATTCACTTATAGAAAAGGAACCATTATTTATTTTCTGTGATCAAAATATATAATCTGGTTTTCACCCTTTGGCAATTCAATATTGTTGGGAAATCATTCTGTTTATGTGTCCTTCACGGAAGAATATATCTCAGTCTGTGCAATTCTTTGAGAAAAGAGCCCAACAAGAAATACACTGAGAAAATACACTGATCGACACACTTTGCTCTTTATCATTCATGATTTCCCAGGGTGAAGTAATATATTGTGTCATTTAAATTTCAGAGGAAATGAACGTCAATCCCTCACCCAGGCTAGGAGGTTGAGATTACTCTATTATACCGTTTGTGGCAAAGGGTTTAAAATGATGGGGATTTTTATACATTTATTTTGGATCTTCTTGATAAACATGAGGATACTTCTTAGTCTTATAAGAACTTCAATATGGATAAATAGAGATACANTAAACTATTTCAATAAAGCTGCAGAATACAAAATCCACATGCAAAAACCAGTAGCTTTTTTAATACTTTTCCAACAGTGAACTAGCAGAAAAAGAAATCAAGAAAGCAAGCCTATTAACAATAGCCACCCCCTACAAAAAAAAAAAAAACTACCTAGGAATCAATTTAACTAAGGAGGTGAAAGATCTCTACAATAAGAA
>NW_007757323.1:6602-6904 GCF_000696425.1 Galeopterus variegatus | reverse complement strand
TTGTGACTTCTTTTTCCAATAGTGAGAAACCTGCCTCTAATGTCTGTATTACTGTATATACCTATTTGTTCAACCCAAGTGTACATAGAAAGTAGTTACAGAATTGCTAACCTGCACCCTTGTGAGAAGCAAGATACCAACCAGAGTACAGTGTTTCTGTATAGTTCTTTTCTTGTCTTTCGCCTTCCAGTGTCAAAATTTCCCAAGTTACTTAGGTCAGTTTCTTTCCTACCCCCTTTGGTGTGGTGGTGTCATTCATAGGGAATGCAGTTAGATTTATTTACCACAGTCTGCTTTCCATC
>NW_007757323.1:0-1034 GCF_000696425.1 Galeopterus variegatus | reverse complement strand
AGTGAAGTTTAGAAAAATCTCAGGTTGATTCCTTATGCAAACAAACAATACTTGAAAATCAGATGGCCACGACAGTACATGTATTGGGTTCTATCTAGATTTTATGTGACTCTAAAAGCATTACATGAGTAATGCTTTGCTCTTTAATATATAGATTCTGTGACTGACATAGCACATTTGGATTTGTTTGAGCATAACAATATTTCATATCACACAGTTTTGTAAAACAACTTCAGCAAATGGTAAAATGAGCGCATGCCCCGAGGCAGGCCTCAGCTCCTCTGTGTTTGCTGCGAGCTTGGGAGTGGGAAGTCGCTTTTGGCATATGAGGAATAGAACTTGAGATCGTACCAGATGAAATACGTGTTTGATTGTGAGATTCAGGGGTGCATTTCTGCTTTGTGGGGTTGGGAGAAGTGCTTTGGCAGAAGAGTAGAAGGATTCCTGCCCAAACGCCAGGTCTTTACAAACTTTGTATGTCCTTTTTAAAACAGAAGTAATATGGTTGAAGATGTAGTCACAGTAGAGACTGATTTTTCTAAATCTCAGTCTGTTCTCCACTCAAGCATTGTAAAAACCTGTGAACATTATGAAAACCCATAAACATGTAGTAACTGCGAAAATTGTTTCCTTTGATTCATTGGAGCTTAATTTTCTTCAAGAACTCTGTAATGTTTCTTTCCCAAAGACTCTGTAAAAATTGTTACCCAAAAGTGCCAGGAGTACACACCTACGAGGGACTTGGAATTCAATCCCTTTTACTCTTTAGTCAGAAATGTTCACATGGTGGTTGCTTTTGGCAAAATGGAGTTGGAATCTTGGTCCCCTATTGCTGTAGGTCTGCTAGCAATCTTTTGAGTTCAAACCTGGGATTTGACTCTTCTGCAAGTAGCAAATGATGTAGTAACTCAGGGACAACTATTCTTGAACTTGAAGTGCCACTTTAATGCAGTTCCTTTGGTATAACCATGTGTTTTTTAGGGTAGATCTAGGAGAGTGAAAGGGAAAGCCAGGAACAAATGCATCTCTCTTCA
>NW_007757322.1:6316-6904 GCF_000696425.1 Galeopterus variegatus | reverse complement strand
AGGGTGTGCACAGCTGTGATTATTCTGAGGCTAAAAGTGTCCATTGAGGTAACTCCTGTGGTGCAAGTCAAGTGTGTGACTTTAAACACCTGGGTTACTTCCTTGTCATTCTGGTGGAGCAATGTGGTCCCAGTCTGAGGGCCCATGAAGACCCATGTCTGGCTGTGAAGCTGCAGCACAAGCGGGGTGCTGCTTGAATCCTCCAGGAAGGGATGGGTCCTCTGGGATTCCCAATCCAGCTGGAGAACTGAATTGCCATCTGGTAAATCACAAGATGATTTTTGTTCTTGCCAGACGTACCCTATCAGTATGGAAGATACAGACAGTCTTCAACACATAAACAGGTTATGTTGCCAAAAGTGCCTTCATAACTCAGATGTTTGGAACACATCACCCCATAGAAACAAGGATATAAATGGAGGTTAGGTTTCCATGTTTTAAAACTCAGAGGGTATGTGACATGCTGAATATTTTGTGTGGTGAACCAGGCAAGAACTGAGGAAGAACACATTTGCTAGCTGTGGGAACTTGTGCATAAGTTCCTTATGTTTCCTGAGTCCTAGCTCCTCATTTTCAAAGGGGATCACT
>NW_007757322.1:0-725 GCF_000696425.1 Galeopterus variegatus | reverse complement strand
CTCACACCATCTTATTTATCTTTTGAGTATTTTCTCTGCCATATTATGCTCAATATCTTATCTATTTCAACTTATCTCATATCTTATCTTATCATCTCATTTCCTCAAATGTACATTTACTCTCCCTAACTAGACTCTATCTATGATTAGAGCAAAGACCTCGCTCAAGGGGTTTCCTCTTCCTAAAGCACACTTATCTTCTTTTGTCTTGCAAAAAAAAAAAAAAACCCAACTATTTTCATCTTTTAAGACTCACTTTAAGTCTTCTACTCTAAGAATCCTACTGGATTAACACTCCTAGAAGGCAGAGCTATCTATCCTTAGATTTATTTAATTTTATAAAACCATGTTCAACATGAACCAAATTATAGAAGTTAATGTTTATCTGTGTGTCTCACAACCAGTCTAGGTCCCATTGTGAATTCATTGCACACAGGGTCCCATCCTTTTCAGATCAGTGACTGAAGACTCTAATATAGATTCTAGAGCATTAGCAGACCCATTGAATATTTTTAAAATTGAACTAAGTAGAGAAAAGAGCATGTCTCTCGCAGCCATTGTCCTCTCAGCACCCAGCATGGGTGTGACACAGCCTTCAGACATGAACTGACTCCACACTCTGAAATCCCAGTCATTCAACCATAGGCTGCTGTGCTGGGCTGCCACAGCCCACCAAGGTCCAAAGGGCAAAAAGACATTTAAGTGGAGTAAGGCCATACCTGACC
>NW_007757321.1:5702-6904 GCF_000696425.1 Galeopterus variegatus | reverse complement strand
GAAATGAGACATCTACTCATGGATCTCCTTTGCATTCTCTGCCAATGCCAATAATAGAAACAGTAGACGGGATAGATCAATAGAAGAGCGACTTGTCTAAAGAGGAATATAAAAGGGACATATGTGAGAGATCCACAGCATTTTTGAGAATGTGTCAGCAGAAACACTACCAGCTTGGGCTAAAAGGGATAAAGAAAGTAGAAAATCAAAGAAAACTATCAGACTCCCTAGCTCTACTGTCAGGAAACAGCCTGATAAAAACTGCAAAGCTGCTACCTGCTACCCTTCACAGAAAGGAAGTTGGAATTAGAGGCTAGAGCGACAGACGGTTATTCCCAGATCCCGAAACTCAATGGAATGTACACTGCTGGATTTGAGCACTTCTTGAGATGATATACTTCTTTTTCTTTCATTTTCTCTTTTCTTGAATGAGAATGTCTATAACTGGCACCCTTGGGAGTAAACAACTTGTCTTCTTGTTATACAGGCTCACAGATGTAGTGGAATTTTGCCCTAGGATGAATCACACTCAGAATCTAACCTATACTGAGTTAAATGATGATATTTGAGACTTTTGACCACATGGTGTTTAGGCAAGATTTTGTACTTCAGTTGAGACTTTAGAAGACCAGGAATGAGACAAATGAGTCAGTGCTTATGAACCAGAGAATGAACTCTGGTAGACAGAATAATGTCTGCCAAAGATGTTCACTTCCCAATTTTTTGAGTTTCAATGTTTGTTACATTACATGCAAAAAGGAATTAACAGGCGTGATTAAGTAAAACAACTAGATGGTGATATTAACATGAACTATATGTGTGAGCCTGATGTAATCGCAAGGCGTTTTTTTGTTTTTATTTTTGTTTTTTTTCCTTTTCTTTTCTTTCATTTATAAGATGGAAGCAAGAGAATAGAGACAACATACTATATTCTGTCTTTGAAGATGGAGAAAGTGACCATAACCGAAAGGATGCAGGCAGCCTCTGGGAGCTGTACAGGGCAGGGAAAAATATTCTCTCCCAATTCCTTTGGTATCCAGAAAGAACACAACCCTGGGGACAGATTTTAGATTTGGACCTACAGAATTATAAGATAATAAAATTGAGTTGTTATAAACCACTATGTTTGTGGTAGTGCTGTGGTTTCAGCAGAAACAGGAAGGAGAAATAAAGATCTTCCAGGAAAAGCAAAACAGGAAATT
>NW_007757321.1:0-797 GCF_000696425.1 Galeopterus variegatus | reverse complement strand
AAAGCTCTCCAATACCCCAGAAGTCCCAAATATGTCTGTAGCTGAGCTACAGTTGTGGGTCTAGGATATGCCCATGTCTTGTCTATAATAGTTTCTGGGATGACTCTCATCTTACCCGACCAGACCACTCCTAGGAATTTGACTGACAGCCCGGGTCCTTGCACCTTGGCTGTGTTCATGGCCCACCCACATTTTTCCAAATGACTTAGCAGCGTTGGAGCTGCCTGGGTTTAATCGGCAAGAGAATCAGAGGTTAGTAACACATCATCAATATAATGAAACATTGTAACCATGCTGGGCCTAGTCCACTTGTTTGGGTCCCCAGCCACCAAACCATGATAGATGGTTAGGCTATGCAGATAACCTTAGGGCAATACTTGAAAGGTCCACTGCCTCCCTTCCCAGGTGAAGGCAAAGCAATCTTGGCTATCAGCCTAGATTGGAATAGAGAAAAAAGCATTTGCAAGGTCCAATTCATAATGATAAGTTCCCAACTGAGTCACCAGCTGATCCATCAAGTCATAAACTGAAGGTGTGGCTGCAAGCAAAGGAAGCACTACTTTGTTTAGTTCTCAATAGTCTACAGTCATTCTCCAGGTATAATCAGGTTTTTTCACTGGCCATACTGGAGCATTAAATGGGCTATGAGCTGGATAAATAATGCCAGCTTTTCTAACTTCAATATAGTGGCACCTATCTCTGCATGTCCTCCCAGTAGGTGATACTGCTTTAAATTAATTACACGTCTTGGCTTGGGTAACACCTGTGGGTCATGTTTAGCATATCCCTGTAACACA
>NW_007757320.1:6190-6904 GCF_000696425.1 Galeopterus variegatus | reverse complement strand
TGACGGTATCTGTCCCCAGGCTGCAGAGGCAGCAGCTCCCACTGTCACCCAAGAACTCCCAAGAACTCCGCTCTGGGATTGGTGGCGTATGAAGTCTCAAAATTATCTGCTCCCATAGCTTTTGTGGGCATCCTTGTGTGTTTTCCTGCCACTCCACAGACCATGTGTGTGTGTGCATGTGTGCACGCATGTGTGCATGTATGTATGTTGGGGGAGAGGGTAGGTGTAAGTTCAAAGCGGCTCAGATGCTCCAACATAAATAAGTGGATGCTGGTTTGATTGCACCCTTCACTCCTGTTATGGAAGACAGATCCTTTAAGTATTCCCTTGCCCAATAACACCTTGGCTCCATGTCCTTGGTCATGACCAACAGAGAGAAATACAGAGGGGAACCGGGCACCCTGCTGTGCTCTGGCTGGAGGGAGGGAAAGTGGGGAAGAGTCCTGATTCATACCNTTTGTGTACAGTATGTGATAGTCAATCAATATTATTAGCATGTTCATCATTACAAATTGTAATTGTTCTTTGTGTCCCTTGCCCATGAGTCAGATTCTATAATGGGAAGGCCTAGGACTCTGAAGTTGAACATGCTCCTGAGATCGTTCTTATGCACAGTAAATTATCAGACCCACCACCACAGGGCCTATCTTCCTGGTCTAAGCAACCACCAAGGCTGTAGGTTTGAGGCTGGGAAAGAGGGAGACCTTGACTCAC
>NW_007757320.1:0-568 GCF_000696425.1 Galeopterus variegatus | reverse complement strand
TTTAAAGAGGAGGTCTAGGAGGAGGCCGAGACCCCAGAACTGGTTGCTGACCCCATTCACTTGTTCAACAAACATTTACTAGAAGCCTCCTGTGGGTTTGTTGCTCAAAATACAACAAAGTCCCTGCTCTTGTGAGGCTTACAATCTACCAGGAGGAAGATAGACAATATCTAAGTAAATTGAAACCTGATGTATTAGGTAGTGATAAGTGCTATGCGGAAAGGAAGGTGGGGAGGGGAGGTAAAGAGATGACAGGCAGAGGGTACTATTTAACATGGTTGAATTGGGAAGTTTTCCACGAGAAGGTGAAAAATGTGGAGTTATTTGAAAGAATAAAAAAGTTGGCCATGAGGGATCTGGTGGAAGAACTTTCCAAACAGGTGGAAAAGCAAGGGCAAAGGTCCAGGAGAGGAGCCTGGCTGGATGTCTGAGGAAAGGGAAGGAAGCCATGAAACTGCAGTGGAGGGAGGGAAGGAATTTAGAGACATAGACGGAGGCTGGACTTCAGGGCTTGGAGAGGATTTTGTATTTTACTCTCATTGGAATGAGAAGTGGCTGGTGGGTTTGG
>NW_007757319.1:6136-6904 GCF_000696425.1 Galeopterus variegatus | reverse complement strand
AATTTCTGGCCAAGAAAGGGATCATACTCAGAAAACTTAGGAACTAGAAGACATTTTAGAGATCACCTAGGACACGGCAGTAAATGGTTTCCATTTAGGCTACCATCTTGGATCTATTGTAGTGGTTCCAGGAGTATTGCACTGAGAAAAATTCTGAAGCTGTCTCTGAATGAAGATGAAAATAAGGGCCATGGTTGATTAGCAATGGGAGAGCAGAAGGGGTGGCACACAGGCCACAAGCTTGCCACGTTTAGTCCAGGCCAATGCTCTCATTTTATAGATGAGGGAGCAGAGGTTGGGAGAAGTAATAGGAATTTATCAAGAGTTACACAGCTGGGGACAGGTGAGAATTAGTGTCCTGCCTCCTGCCTCATGAACAGGTATTCTTTCTCCTCCACCGTGCATTCTCTCAGGACTGGTGAGAAATCATAGCCAATTCGTGTCGTGTCTATTGGGGATAAACACCTGATATCACTGGAAAATTGATTCTGACTTCCCCAGTCCTGCTGACCTTTATCAATAGCCATTGTTTATTGAACAAACAAGCCTTTGAGCCTGTTTATTAGTCCTCATGAGACTTTTCTCAATCCTGTCTCTGGATCTTTGCCCCCATTTCTTGAACACCTACTATGTGCTGGGACCTTTACATGTAACACCTTATTTAATCCTCCCAACAACCCTAGAAAGCAGCTGTGATTACCCCCATCTTTGTGAATGAGAAAGTGGAGTTCAAGTGGCTTTTTCTCAAGATTCTGTAGCTCATGAGTG
>NW_007757319.1:0-2019 GCF_000696425.1 Galeopterus variegatus | reverse complement strand
GACACTGAGGGTTGCGATCCATTGCCGGACACGGAAAAAGACAAAAAAAATAAAAATAAAAGTCATGTATATCAATTCTTGCTTTTTTAATTTCTGGGTTTTCTGTCTTGTTGAGAAAGGCTTTCTCCACTTGAAAATCAAGAAATAAATTAACCCATGCTTTCTTCTAAAATATTTATGTTTATTTTGTTTTAGTGTTTGATCTCTCCAGAGGTCCCAGCACCACTATTTACCTTGAACTTCAGCCTTTAACACCCTGAATTCATTGTGGTCCCTCACAAGAGTTCAGACTCCTTTTCTCTCTCCCTGTTGTGTGGTCTGCCTGGTGTATCCTTGCCTTGCCAATGTCTTCTTTGCTTACCTCTCTTGTACACCTCTCTGAGCACTCAATTAGGTATCCCCACCCACCTCCAGAGAGGTCCCTCTCCTGTCATTGGTGTCACATTTCCTCATTGGTAATATTTACTTTTTACATCAGGTGAGCTACAGAGCTAGAGACATAGGTCACAGGGCCAGTGAAAGCATCAATAGATAGAGGATGGGGCCATAAACTTAGATAAGAAAGAGGGAGATGGTGATGGGAAAACTAGCAAGGTTATCTGAAGAGTTAATAAATACACCTCTCCCTTTCAAGTCAGGAGTTCTAACCAAGAGATCAAGGGCAGAGGGCCCTTGTGGCAGGTGGGAGGGTGCCCAGAGAGCAGAAGGGAAGAGGGCTATAGGGTCAACCTCTGGAATCCTGGGTGACCAGCTATGATGGGCAAATGATAAAAGGACGTCCCCTTTCTCCTGCAAGATAGCTAGGGGGTGGGGCATGAAATCCCACAGGTCATGGTCTTGGACTCTGGCTCAGGCTGGAGATTCTAAGGAATTGAGTAAGAGAAGGAAATCAAAGCCAGAGAGCATGTTGGAGAACAAGTTGGGCTGTTCCTCTGCAGGTAGGAAAGACATAGGTAAAGACCAGGAGGGCACATGGTCACTCCAAGCCTGGGGAGGGTGGCAGAAGGAGGAAAAATAACACTAAAACAGCTCCTGCCCACTGACACTTACCATCTATAGGAACCTACTATGTGCTGGAAGCTTTCAGAATGATGGGAGTCCATCCTGCCAGCTGACACTGCCAAACAGGATAGCCAAGGTTCATCCACCTGGGTTCAAATCCTGCCTCTGGCCATAGGAGCTAAAGGTTCCTCAGTTTCTCTTGTGTCAAGTGGAGATAATATGCCAGGCAGGGGGGTTCCCAGCACTCACGCCCGCAGCATGAGCGGGAGGAGGCTGATGAAGAGCTACTTACTCAGCAGAGTGGGCAGGCTCCACAGGCTCAAAGGGTCTCTATTAGACATTATACAGGCAGAGCTGGCAGAGACAAGGAAAGGACCGTCCCTGCCAGCCTCCGAAGAAGCCTGAGCCTGTGGACACCTTGATTTTGTCCCGATGATATGGATTTTGTCTCCAAAATTCTGAGAGAATAAATTTCTGCTGTTTTCAGCCAGGAAGTTTATGGTCATTTGTTACAGCAGCCACAGGGAACTAGCACAGGGCCCCTAACTCTGCTACCTTTCTGCCACTGTTTCTTCTTGTCAGTCTCAACGTACAGTGTGATTTCTAAGAGCAGACTGAGTCCTTCCCCTGTGCATCCCCCAGCTCT
Organism: Galeopterus variegatus; assembly: GCF_000696425.1. Classification (NCBI taxonomy): domain Eukaryota; kingdom Metazoa; phylum Chordata; class Mammalia; order Dermoptera; family Cynocephalidae; genus Galeopterus; species Galeopterus variegatus. The sequence continues at coordinate 371 of NW_007757319.1, read as the reverse complement.
GGCTCAGAGTGTAGACGTAGAGGAAACAAGTAGAAGAATGACCTGGGGCCACACTGATGGGGTCAGATCTATGCAGCACATCATGACAGTAAGTGACCTTAATGCTCACATTTTGCTGCTGAGGTCACTGAGGCTCAAAGAGAGGAGAGGATGTCCCCAAGGTCAAGTAGCAGATTAGCAGTAGAGCTGGGAAAAGATCCTGTGACCTTAATGCTCACATTTTGCTGCTGAGGTCACTGAGGCTCAAAGAGAGGAGAGGATGTTCCCAAGGTCAAGTAGCAGATTAGCAGTAGAGCTGGGAAAAGATCCCGGGTTGTCTGGCTCCCAGCTCAGGGCCATTGGTAACAAATGTGTGAAGATTAATACTTTAT
>NW_007757318.1:5535-6904 GCF_000696425.1 Galeopterus variegatus | reverse complement strand
TCAGTCTGCAACATTTGATGTTTAAATCAGGACAATCAACACATCTAACATCACACAATGCAATCGATCCTTGCAGCTCCCCCCCCCCATCAGTGTATTTCTTTTCTAAAATGTTATTAGCACCAGAAAGGATTCTTTCTAAACTAGTTTTAATTTATTATATTAATTTAAAGGCAAGTTATATGTGTTGCATTTGAAACATAAAAAGTTTCTACTGTTTGGTAGGTATAGTAGTGCAAGTAGAAATCAGCACATAACTGTATTGACTATCCCAAATAAACTTTTTAAAAAATGACTTGGGGCATTTTCCTCTGTCATAAGACAAATCGTTATTATGACTAATTTTCCTGTGGAGAGTTGGCTAAATGGGCGACAGGTGTATATGGTCTTATCCTTTCATTTTTTAAAATTTTATAATTCAATTGGTATAAATATGGACCTATCTAGGATCTGGTCGGGTTCAGATGTATTTTTTCATGACCTTGTCCTTGAGAGTGTACAGAAAATCTTTTCCTTTTGAAAGTACCCAGAGAGACTTGGAGAAAGATTCAGTGGGAGGGGTTCATTTGAAATTGTACAAGGAAGAATCAGTTGATGGTTTTACCAAATGTCTCATTTTAGACTTTCCTGTCTGAAATTATTTTTACTAGAATCATCCACTATTCCAGGAAGTGAGAGAGAGAGAAAAAAAGAGACTTAGAGAGAGAGAGAGAGAGAGAGAGAGAGAGAGAGAGAACACCAGTGGATGGAAGGCTCCCCCCCCAGGCTTCTGATTTTTAGAGAAATTTTGTGGTCAGCCTATCCCATGGGTTTGCCTGTCTTTAGTGCCTGGCACTGGGGGTGAGATTCTCTGTCAATTTCATGAAGATAACTATAAAACACACCAGCATGAAGATTATTGAAAATAATTTAGAATGTTTTAAGAACTAAAAGCATCTTGTTTCTAAAAGCACTGCACCTAATAGTGGAGGCATAGAAATTAATATGACATAGTCTCTACCTTTACAAGAATCTCAATTTAGTTTTTGTTTCAGTGAATGAAATGTATGTGATCATGTGACTATCCATTGGAGCAGAGGGGAATAAATAATGCTGACAGACATGTCAGAGAGGGTTTTCCAAGATGTTCAATGGATGCTGGATATCATATGTTTATCTGGATTTTCCTTTTAGGAAGAAGGAAGAGGTCATCCAGTACAGATGACACCCAGGTAAGTGTAAGGTCTGATATGTAGAGAAACACAGAAAACTATAGTGTGGTAGGATAGAGAGTATTTCTTTATTTTAATTTTTTAACGTTTTGTTTCTTTTTGCTTGCTTTTAATCTATTTACAACTTTTGCTCTTACTTTCTTGTCTTCAGTTATAAT
>NW_007757318.1:0-217 GCF_000696425.1 Galeopterus variegatus | reverse complement strand
GTCAGCTTTAAAGCATTTTTAAATGCAATTGTTTATTTAAAAAGCAGAACTAAAAGGATATAAGCAAAAGCAGTGGCACACTGATTAAGGGAAGCTGCATGGTTTATGATATTTTTCCAGTTTTCTATTATCCTCAATTCTCATTGTCTCAGTGCAGCTGTCAGCATCATAAATGACCTAATATATATCTGGAAGACTTCCCCAGTCTTGCTTATTG
>NW_007757317.1:5974-6905 GCF_000696425.1 Galeopterus variegatus | reverse complement strand
AAGTTATCATCACAATAATTCATTGAACTTTCAGAAGGAGAGAACAGAACTGTGGTTACCAGAGGTGGGAATGTGGGAGGGGGACAGGGGTTAGTGAGAAATTGGTTAATGGACACAAGGAATGATTACATTTTGTAATGATGAATATGCTAATTATCTTGATTTAATCATCACATATTGTATACAAGTATTGATAGTCAACTCTGTACCCAACAAATGTGTATAATCAATAATGTTTCAATAAAAAAAAATTTTAGGGCCAGCCCGGTGGCGCACTGGAGAGTGCGCCGCTTGGGAGTGTGGCGGCGCTCCCGCCGAGGGTTCGGATCCCATGTGGAGACCGGTTCCCGCTCACTGGCTGAGTGCGGTGCGGCTGCAACACTGAGAGTTGCGATCCCATTGCCGGTCCCCGGTACGGGCGCGACACCGAGGGTTGCGATCCCGTTACCGGTCAGTAAAAAAAAGACAAAAAGGAAAAAGAAATTTTTTTAAATGCTTTTAGCTCTCTCACTTTGTATGGATACTATATATGCATTCTATTTCCTGATCCCCAAACAGATTTCCAGTTCCTTGAATTCAGAGCGTATTTGTTTTCTCTTGTATCCCATGATTTTTAGGGTATATGAGTGAAGAAGGAGTGAAAAGTCAGAGGAAATTATCAGATGCATATTTTAATACCTCAAATTATTTTACAAGAGTGTGAGTTTCCCACTGGCTCTGTTTGAATTCTGCCATGTTCTACCCCATGGCACAGTAATAGAAATATTTCTGCACCCTGATGCCAGGGTACACAGGTGGGTTTTGCCCAGCAAGTGGCTCTGGAGAGAACCATGGGCAGCTGCAGAACTGGGTGAGTCAGCTCAGGCTACTGGCTATCCTGGAGTAGCCGGGCCTCCCCTAGGATAAGCAGAAAACTCCAGTCCTCAGCCCA
>NW_007757317.1:0-477 GCF_000696425.1 Galeopterus variegatus | reverse complement strand
GACGGGGCTGGTAGCGTGGGGAGCCCCCGGCCAGCGTAGGGAGGGCAGGGAAGAGGAGCCCGCCCAGATCGTCTCTCCACCACACCCTGGGTTTTGGCCCCAGGTAAACTCCCTGTTTCCGGGAGGCAGATACCATCTCTGTGGGCCTCAGTTTGGAAGAACCCCTAACTGATTTCTGGTTGGGAGAGGGGAGCCCGGAGTGCTCTGGAGCTACATTGAAGCTGCTGGAGAGCTCTCCCAGAGGGCGGCCAGGTCAGCCTGTGCTGGGGGGATTCAAAGAGGAACTGTGTGCTGTGGGACCCTCCCCCGAGGAGCTCACACCCTGCAGTTGGAGAGACTAGACACCTGAAACTCTTCCTGGGCAGGGTGGGGCAGGGCACAGCTTTGATGTCACAGTTGAGAGACGAGGTTTGCATAAGACATGCCTCAGCCCTGTTCTGAGCACACAGAGTGGGGAGGGATCCGGCAAAAGGAGGC
>NW_007757316.1:6347-6905 GCF_000696425.1 Galeopterus variegatus | reverse complement strand
CATAAAAAAGCTGAGTTCCTCACCTGTCAAAAGGGAGGTGAGATTTCTTCCTTGTTTCTGTAAGATATCGGGTAAAAGCGGCTCATGGCAGAAGCTGGGTAAGTAGTTAAACAGCTATTGATGGCAGCATGTTGGGCTTCATCCCACTTACTTATTTCGTTTTTATGTACACTTCCTGTGATTGAGTCACAGGAGTTTAGAGTGTCAATTACTTACTTCCTGGGAGTCTGCGAAGGCACCTTTATTTGCTATACACCGTCAGACAGAGCTATTACAGTTGGTTGACTCTGTAAGGATAAAAACATGACAAGTGCACTGTATTCCTGGAAAATAAATTCCAAGTGTGCAGCAGAGAGTCAGGCATCTCTTTCCTTCCTTTACATAAACCCATGGGAAGATACACACTCCTTTTTATAAAAGCGGCTTCCGTTTGGCCAATAAGAGGACAAGTTCTCGCCAAACACTTTCTTATAAGCACTTCCATTGGGAAGTATGGTTTTGGTTGGAAAGACTGAAAAATGAGCTCTAATTTTCAAGCCTATTAAAAATGTAGAGAAT
>NW_007757316.1:0-1162 GCF_000696425.1 Galeopterus variegatus | reverse complement strand
TGTATTGAAACAATACACTGTACCCCACAAATATGTACAAGTAAATGTTAAAATAAAAAAATGTGGGGTATGAGTGCTCTGGGGATCCCCTCTTTCCTTGGCTTGCAGAGCCTGCAGTGCACGCAGCCAGCCCTGGTCAGCCACCTCCATGGCTGACACCGGCACGCTGCTCTTCGGAGCTTCAAGCATGATTCTGTATCTACCTGAGCAGGGAAGGAAAGACAGCAGGCTTGGCACCTCCAACCCAAGTGCCAGGCTGTAGTAAGGGGTGTGGGAAGAGATGCTTGCAGGTGCCCTACCTGGGACAGGGTGGTGAGGAAGGGGACAAAGTCATTACAGTGTTTCCTGTTCTAACATTAGACACGTGTTAAAGGATTAGGGACAGATTTGCTTAGCAGCCTGTATGAGCTGGAATCAGTTCTGGCCGTGTTTACAGGCAACAGGTCAGTGTAACTTAATACACTGGTGCATTTCAAGGAATCCCAAGGAAATGGCTTCAAGTGATGCCAAAGGCAATGGTTTCAGGATGTGTCTGTTTCCGCTGGAAAAAGGTTAGCTCCCTGTGTTTCTTCTCTACATTTAAAAGCCCACAGCTCCCACTACTATTGGCAAGAGGCTGAGGTCTTTGGCTCCCAAAAATCCCTTTTGAAGATGCCCTACTGTGGAATGGGTACTCCCCTCCCCCATCAATTAGCACATTAGGAATCGCTATCCTTGGGCTGGCCAGCTAGCTCAGTTGGTTAGAGTATGGTGCTGATAACGCCAAGGTCCAGGGTTTGACATCTACACTAGCCAGCTGCCACGTGTGATATCTGTACCACACTCAGCCCCCAGATGCTGAGTGTGGCTTGAGGCCTGGTGGCACTCTAGTTTATCCACGTAAGAACAAAACGCAGCCTTTTCTTTGAACGTGAATTTTAATTCAAACATTTTCTATTAGATTAATTAAAACCTCTGTCAGAAATTCTCCAGTTTCTGTTTATGGGTGGGTAACTGAAATTCCAGAAGAAAAGCTGAGAGATGAACTCAGCTTTGTAGCTAGAAAACATTCTGGCAGACACTGACCTGGACAATGACCTTGATGGATCATTTTTATTCGTGGAAATTTAAGAATCCATCTCTTCATGAAGTGATACTTCAATGTTCTAACACATTTAGCTTT
>NW_007757315.1:6003-6905 GCF_000696425.1 Galeopterus variegatus | reverse complement strand
TCTAAACCCTTGACCTTGGTGTTATAACACCACGCTCTAAACAACTGAGCTAACCAGCCAGCCTTAATTCTTTTCCACGTACTTTTTAAAGTACCCTCAAATACTAGTGAAAGGGACAACGATGGTGATGATGATGATAACGATGATAATAATTTTATCCTGGCAGGTTATGGTTTCCAACCTAAAATCCAAATCTATTTTTAGTAACAAAGTAATACAAATTTTAAATTATGATAAAAGCCAATGATTGTAATGATGCTTAATTTGTCCCAGGCATTGTGCTAATTCACTCTGCACTCATTTTCTAATCCTCAAAACAACCCTTGCCATCCCTGAGCTATTAAAAAATAAAAAGATGTATGAATCTTGGTGTACATGTTAAGAAGAAACAGCTATGAAGAAGTTGGGGTTTAGCGAGATTAAGTAATTTGGCCAAGATCAAATTTTTAGTAAATGGCAGAGCCTAGTCAGATTGAAACCCTGGTTGTCTACCTTCAAAACCTGTGCTTTAACCAGTACATTATATAGGCAATGTTGTTTATCAGGTAGGAATTTGGGCTACTTTTGTCTACATGGACCTATTGTCTCCAACAGATTTGTCAAAATAATTTTTGGTCACCACTAACAAACAGTCAACTTTTAAAGGGCAGAAATATATTCTTTGTGGGATAATGTGTTTACTCAGTGAAAACAAGGTAAATGATCTTATTTCCTTGTATTTTAACAAATTATAGAGTTCAAAGAAATTGCTGAAAGTTCCCAAGGTAAGCCACTGTGAGCTTAAAGAATCATATATGAAGGGTCTTCAAAATATTCATGGAAAGATTTGCATTATCTTTTGATTCTATTCTTCCACGAACTGTTCGATGTGCCCTCACATACAGATGAAACATTTTTTAACA
>NW_007757315.1:0-503 GCF_000696425.1 Galeopterus variegatus | reverse complement strand
TGTTCGTGTTCTTAAAGGAAAAGCTTTCAGCTTTTACCCATGCAGGATGAAATTGGCAGTGAGTTTGTCATATATGGCTTTTATTGTGCTGAGATATTTTCCTTCTATATCTAATTTGTTGACTCTTTATCATGAAGAAATGTTGAATTTGTCAAATGCTTTTTCTGCCATCTATTGAGATAATCATATAGTTTTTGTCCTAGGTTTTGTTGATGTGGTGTATCAAATTTTATTAATTTTTGTATCTCAAATAGTCCTTGCATCCCTGGTGTGAATCCCACTTGATCATGATGCATAATCTTTTTGATGTGCTGCTGTATTCTGTTTGCTGATATTTGGTTAAGAATTTTTGCATCTATGTTCATCAAGGATATTGGCTTGTAGGTTTTTTTTTTTGGGGGGGGGTTGTATCTTTGTCTTATTTTTGTATCCTGGTGATATAAAGCAAACACTATTAGACCTAAAGAGAGAGACAGATGCCAATACAATAATAGTTGAGGACC
>NW_007757314.1:5839-6905 GCF_000696425.1 Galeopterus variegatus | reverse complement strand
AATGATGAACAAGAAAGAGCAGACAACAGAACTTTGCAGCTGACTACTCACACCTTCCCACGGGTTGATTTTAATGCCTAAATTAGGTACTGTTCAGCCACAGAATTTTACTAGCATCTGGCTCATATTTTTAAATCTTTTCTTGAATACTGCAGTGGTGGACCCTGTCAAATGCCTTGCTGACATCCAGGTAAATCATGTGCCTTGTATTTCCCTCTTCCATCTGCCTACTAATCTTTTCATAGAAAGGAATGGGATTAATCTGACATGATGTACTTTGTGATCCATGAAATAACAGTAAGCAATTTGGAGTAGGCAGAATTGTTTGGTTTAGCATCGCTAACATCCTACTACTCCAGGTACTCCAATCAGGGAAGACCTACTGGAGGAAGTAGCATTTGAATGTGGGAGAATTTGGCTAGGTTGTATAGAGAGGGAAGAAGACTTTTGTCAAGGTCTTCTCCTACTGTTTGTTTATTGTTTGTTTCCTGATGAGCTTATCATCTTCAGTTTGTTTATTGTTTGTTTCCTGATGAGCTTATCAACTTCAGCCTCCTGTCTCCAAACAAGTGGAAATTTTTGATAAGAGAGAGCTTTTTTGTTAAAGATTTAAAATGGACCAACTTGTGACCTCTGCATGAAATGAATTCAGAGCTAAAAGATGCAAATAACTTAGTGGATGACCTGGCATCAATGTATTGGATTTGAAAACCACTGGATTTAGCAAGAATTCAAGAGAATAAAGAGAACCCAGGGGTGAGACACTTAAATTCACTTTGTTCCTCATATGCAGAGTATTCTAGGCTCAGGGTTTCTACTACCAGTGCTGAACCAAGGTTTATACAAAGACCATGCAGTTTTACTAAAGGCGAGACTTTCAGTCTACCTCACCAAGTCTGTTTAATCTTTTAGATAAGGCTTTAAAAAGTTTTATTTAACTTTTATATAATAGTACATTCAAAGTTGTTTCCTGAGGTTTATTTTAAGTTGTATGATCTACAGAAGCAATCTTAGTTCTCCCCAGTTTCATAGTTTCTGTTACTCCCACCCTCCTATAAGCATCCTC
>NW_007757314.1:2268-2756 GCF_000696425.1 Galeopterus variegatus | reverse complement strand
ATTTGGGCTTTTCTGGTGTTGAATAGCAGGAGTGGGCCCAGATGGATACAGAACAGCTACCCCTGACCAGCAGCCTCACTCCTTCCAACCTCATTTCATCCATTTGGATTTTGAGCTTGATTTGTGCTGGAAGCCATTTTTTATTTCCCACCTTCTTTGGGAGTGTACACGATTAACTGCAAGCCAACTGGATGTCTAGGACTGCTTCCTACCGGCGCTTCATCCCTGAACTCATGCCTTGGAAAGCTTGCCTTAAGTGAGATTTGTTAAAATGTAACATACTAAAAGGAATTTAAATTTGAATAACAGAGTCCTTTCTGGCAGTTTGGATCCTTTGGGAACAAAGTGTATTTTCACACTTGGGAAAAATAATTTCCAATTATTAACTGCAATCCAGCAAACTAGTCATAGCAACATATACAGTAGACCACTCAGAGTTATGGCTTATGACATTGAAGTCAACCTGAATATTCAGATATGGATTCCAG
>NW_007757314.1:0-431 GCF_000696425.1 Galeopterus variegatus | reverse complement strand
TTTGTTTTTCTATAGCTGATCACACCTCATATTTAAAAGATGGAAGAACCACTTGAGTCTGAGGTAGGGTAAACAAGCAGACAACGCCTGATTCTGAATTAGTGGTCACAATCTGAGAACTATGACAAAAAAGCACATGACCTACACAGTGTTTTTTTTCACTACTTCTGAGTACGGGAGAAGCAGATTTTGATTTCTGAAATTCCTGGGTTATTTACAGTGGTTTGTAGGGAACATTGGAGTGAGTATTTGAAATTGTCATCTTTGTTTTTAAGTCATCTTCAATAAGAATAGCTATTGGTTAAAAAATTGTTTTTCCATTAAATATAGTTTGTCTGGTTGGTTGTCTTCAATGCTAATGCTAGAAATCAATGTACGGCAACAATTTCATAGCCTTGTCTCCTTCTCAACAGTCCTGCCTACCGTGAAGT
>NW_007757313.1:6253-6905 GCF_000696425.1 Galeopterus variegatus | reverse complement strand
TCCATTCTAATCATGTGGTGGCTTAGGGAAATGTTGTTTTGGAATACTTCAAGGGTTTTACTATAAACTTTGCATCATACATTAGAATTTTAAACTAAACCTTTTACATAAATGATTTTTATATTTTAAGTTTTCAGTGGCTTATACCTTGGTCATCATAGAGACCTTTCCCACCAGTGACTCCCTTCCCCTAATTCTATACCTAGGTCTAAAGGAGAGGAAAGGACAGTTTCATTCTCTTTCCCAACATACCTTAGGGCTCTACCTCCGTAGATCTAGAACAGAGATCTCATCAGTCTCTGTTACTTCAGGTAAATTGCAACGCTTCAAGTTTTGATAATGGGAATATTTGGTGACTATGAAACAATGAGCTTTATATCATTCCTACTTCATTGAGAACTCTTTAAAAATAACTTATGGACCCACAAGCATTCAGATTTTATTTTTTAAGGCTGACCAGTTAGCTCAGTTGGTCAGAATGCAGTCATATGACACTAAGGTCACAGGTTCAGATCCCTGTACTTTCCAGCCACCAAAAAAAAAAATCAACTTTAAAACAGATTTCATCTTTCTTTATCCATTGCATAACTTACCCTTCTTCAAGGTACATGTCATAATAGAATCCATTTTCTATTGGTGGACCATAACATAA
>NW_007757313.1:0-587 GCF_000696425.1 Galeopterus variegatus | reverse complement strand
CATCTCAAGACGTGTGTTAATATATTCAGGCCAAGGATTCAACTGCAAGACAACAAATGACAAAATAGTCAGTAAATATTTGTTTTCCTTTTTAGAAAAGGGAAAGAAATAATAAAAATAGACAGTACAGAAACCCAGGATTACTGATTTGTTTTAATAGATGTACTGCCAAAATCACCAGGCACTACCTCAATCTGGTCTTAAATGATGGTAAAAAAAAAAAAAAGAAATTCCCTCTTCTTATAATTTTTATGAATTTTTTTTTAAATTAGGAAAGTATAAATAACATAATAAACACCTGGGCTGTCGACATGCTGAATTGACAACTGCTACTATTTTGCTATTGATAATGCTATCAAAAATTCTACATATTATTTATCAACATAACACAATCTGAAAGAAGTATAAACTAATATCTAACCCTTGAGAAATTAACTTGAGATAATAGAAAATAAAAATCAACCATCCTATGTAGACTCAATGTCTGCCTAGCTTGGGTACTATGGTTTCTGGTGATCATGGTTATCCATTATGTTAACCTCAGAGGTTAACAACATTTCCCTAAATATCATAGCAAAAAAAAAAAA
>NW_007757312.1:5698-6906 GCF_000696425.1 Galeopterus variegatus | reverse complement strand
GCTGCCATAACAAAGTACCAAAGATGGAGGGCTTAAACAACAGAAATTTATTTTCTCCTAGTTCTGGAGGCTGGAAGTTCAAGATCAAGGTGTCAGGAGGTTTGGTTTCTCCCGAGGCCTCTCTTCTTGACTTGCAGATGACCATCTTCTCACTGTGTCCTTACATGGTCTTTTCTCTGTGTATACACTTCTGGCGACTCTTCCTCTTTTTATGAAAACACCAGTCCTGTTGGATTAGGGTCCTACCCTTATGACCTCACTTAGCTTTAATTACCTTTTCTAAAAGGCCTTATCTCTAAATATAGTCATATTACGGGTTAGGGCTTCAACATATGAATTTCAGGGGCACACAATTCCATCCATAACATCAAGGGACACAGTGGAATCTTAGTTATAGTTTGCATTCCCTGTAGTTGCAGATGTCAGTGAAAAGACCCAAAGAACACAGTGATCTAAATTCTGCCCATAAACACTTCCTGGTCATAAGTTCCAGGCTTACGCTGTTCTTGCTCTCATATCCCTTTAAATAATGACCTACTTAGGTGAAAGAAGTCTGTGACAACTTGCCCTTTTCCACAGCCAATGACAAGATTTAACTGCACGTAGGCTTTGTTTGTTTGATTGTTTGGTGCCCAAGGAAACCTCAAACAAATCTTCAGTATCACTGTCAGCCCACAAAATAGTGTTGATTGCAAAGTGATGCACAATATGTCACTCGCGTACAAGAGGGTGTTCTTCAATCACAACACCATCACTTGCTGAGGCTAAATAAAGAGCATCAATAAAGGCATTTGGAAAAGAAGTTGCTACAAGCAATCAGAGGATGATTTAAGGTTTGCAGGAATGCCAGGAGCTGGGGTGTCTAGGGACTACTCTTCAAAATTTTCCTTCTCAAATTAATTCCTAGCAATTTCCTTTCTTGTCAGGCTGTTTTTATTGTTTTATATCACACTTTAAAAATATGATGGAGGAAGGGGAGAGAGAGAGCTCAACCTTTTACTGATTTGAGACTATTTTATACCCATATCTGTAAGCTACGGTTGCTGAATAAGGCATGGAGCAAATATTCAAGGTCACATATTAGCCCTTCGCAATTCAAATTAAAAGGTACCTATCTTGCATTTTGCTCCTTGTTGTCAGCTGGTCTTTGTCATGCTACCTCACTGTCAAACCAGCCCTCTCCTTACACCCCCTCCCACCTTACTTTC
>NW_007757312.1:0-713 GCF_000696425.1 Galeopterus variegatus | reverse complement strand
CCGGCCCTCACTTGGCTCTCTGTATGAATTTATATTACCTGTATCTGAAAAACTGAAATAGGAGAATTTTAATCAAAGTATTCCCAGAATGTTTGTGTATAGTAGTCTCCACTTCTCCATGGTTTTGCATCCCGTGGTTTCAGTTACCCCTGGTCAATCATGGTCTGAAAATGTTAAATAAAAAACTCCAGAAATAACTCCTAAGTTCTTAGTAGTGGGATGAAATCTTGTGCTGTCCCACTTTGTTCCACCTAGGATGTAAATCATCCCTTGTCCAGTGTATCCAGGCTGTATATACTACCCGCACCCTTAGTCAATTAGTAGCCATCATCTCCACTATCAGATCAAAAAAACATAGTATATGAGGGTTTTTCAAAATGTTTGTCGAAAAACAGAATTAAAACATAATATGAATCTTTTTATGAACTTATTATAGTAGCTCATATATAGGGTCTGGTACTATCTGTGGTTTTAGGAATCCACTGGGAGGCTTGGAAGCAATCCCTGAAGATAAAGGGGCCTACTATAATCAGCCAGGAGGGGCAAACACAAGTGTTCTCTGGAAAAATGCAATCTCAACCCGGGTCTCAGAGAATTCATATTATGTTCCAAGAAACCTAAGCTCACTTTAAAACACACACACACATACCCATCTTCTCTCTCTCTCTCTCTCTCTCTCACACACACACACACACACACACACACACACACAC
>NW_007757311.1:5717-6906 GCF_000696425.1 Galeopterus variegatus | reverse complement strand
CCTCTGAGTGGTCCTGTGCTGACTGGGGTGCAGATCAGCTGTCCTTGCTGTGCCCCAGTTTTCTCCCGGTGGGCCCATCTTCCCCACCGCCTGTGCTCCAAACACTTCCCATGGGATGGGCCATGTGCCGGTCCCTTGTGATGACTCATGGGCCTCTGAATGGCTCCCCTTTTTCAGCTGTTCTGGCTCCTCACTCCTATGTGGGTCCACAGGAACCCTATTAGTGGTCTTGCTGGCCTGGGGGCCACCAAGGCCCTCTTCTCCCCTGCCTCCTCCAAGCAACTTCATCCGAAGGGCACAGCTGTGGCTTTTGTCAGCTCTTGTTCTGTGCACTCAGTAGCTCCAGCCTGCAACCAGCTGGGGCTTGAAACGGTCAGAGCTGTTCTTTCTTTCTCTCATCGTGTCTTCTCCCACCTTCATGCACTCTCTGTAGGTCTCTCCTCCTCTTCTTCTGAGCTCTTGCTAGCTAGCTCAAGCAGCCCCAGTTTGGCTGTTGTTGCTTTTTTATAGTTGTAAATTGGTTGATTTGTGGGAGAGAGTGATGCTGGGGACTGTCTATTCTGCCATCTTGACTGGAAGTCCAACTCAGCTAATTGAATTGAATTGAATTAATTGAATTTTGGGGGGAGCTGACTGGTATGGGTATCTGAACCCTTGACCTTGATGTTATAACACATGCCGTAACCAACTGAACTAACCTTTCAGCAGTCCAGTCTCATTTTAATCCTACAAGGGTAAAGCTGAAGATGAGGCTGAGTAATGAAACAGTGAACACAAGTATTGGACAGTGCTTTAAGTTAAGGGAACAGCTGTGCAAAGGCCAGGATGGAAACATGCATGAAAGTCTGGTGTGTTTGGGGGGTGAGGGGAAATAATTGTGGCTGAGTCTTTGAAAAATGACCAGTGTGAGGAACAGAGAGAGGCTCCCAATGAGGTTGGAACTGGTAATGGAAGCCCCTCTTGGAATGCCCTGGAAACAATGTTAAGAGTTTGGACTAACTTGAGGTGTATCAGTTCAAGTGTTTCGGGAAGCTTATATTAGATGAATGGTAAGAGTGGACAGGGATGCTGCCATTCAGGGAGTGAGACATAGGGCAGAAATGGCCAGGCACCAGTGAATGATGATGCTGACTATTACTTAGGGGCTGCCCAGGAAAGCGTGGCCTTGGCTTGATGCCTCAGCAGAACC
>NW_007757311.1:0-436 GCF_000696425.1 Galeopterus variegatus | reverse complement strand
TCATGGTGTATAATTTTACATATGTGTTGCTGTATTCTGGTAGCTAGTATTTTATTGAGGACTTTTTGCATCTATATTCATCAAGGATATTGGCCTCTAGTTTTCTTTTTTAGTTGTAGCTTTACCTGGTTTTGGTATCTGGGTGATGTTTGCTTCATAAAATGAGTTTGGGAGATTTGCCTCTGTTTCAATCTTTTGGAATAGTTTGTAAAGAATTGGTGTCAATTCCTCTTTGAATATTTGATAAAATTCTGCTGTGAATCCATCTGGTCCTGGCCTTTTCTTTGTTAGGAGCCTTCTGATAACAGCTTCAATCTCCTTTATTATTATTGGTCTGTTCAGATTTTCAACATCTTCTTGGCTCAGTTTTGGTACCTTGTGTGTGTCCAGAAATTTATCCATTTCCTCTAGATTTTCAAATTTGTTGGCATATAGT
>NW_007757310.1:6227-6906 GCF_000696425.1 Galeopterus variegatus | reverse complement strand
AATAAAAATTCCAAGCCTCTTTGGTGTTTGGTGACATATGAGCACCAGTAAACTTTTGGTATGGCTTTGGTAGTTGTATTCGTATTTAGATAGGATATTAGGACCAAAATAACAAATCTGCAAATTTATTAATTGTGCTAGTTTTTTATTATCTATTACTATTTTGATAATACTGACAAAGGATCTGCTTTAATTTTATGGATATTTAAAATAGTATGCTTTAGACCTATTTTGTGTTCTTATAACATGGCTACATTTTTTTTTAGCAGTTCCTTAACATAGGCTATTAAGTTTAAAGACTGTATAGACTGTTGAAGACCAAAATACTGCATTGAGATACGGTTTAAAACTGAAGTGACTGGAGTGGGAGGGTGGTTAATTCAGATAGGAATAATATTTGAAAGCATCTGCTGGTANCGAGCACCAGGATTACAAAGCAAAGCGTAAAGTGTGGGTTTGAAGCTGAGAAACAATAGCTCAGTAACTGACAGGAGAAGTGAATTTACATATTTGAAACAAGGCAGTATATAAGTATCATTAGAACTGTATCATTAAGTGCTATAGGAATTCATAGGAAGAGACAGATCCCTTGTTAGGATAAACAGACAAAGCTGTATTGAGTAGTATTTGACTGGATGTAGTGGATATGATTTCAGCAGGCAGGAATGCAAGGGATGAG
>NW_007757310.1:0-634 GCF_000696425.1 Galeopterus variegatus | reverse complement strand
ATTGGAGTAAACTGTGGCTACTAGAATGTGCTGCTAATGGCCTAAAGAAGATCTGCCGGTCAGTACTGGCAGCAATAGGAAGCAAAAAAATAGGATGGGAGAGTGTCTCATCTTCCTACAGCTTTGTAGTCTCTTTTGACCATTACTGGCAGATTCCAATGAGAAGCAGCTGCACAGGAAAAAAAATGTGGCTCACAGAGTCCGAGCACCAGGATTACAAAGCAAAGCGTAAAGTGTGGNTGCCATCTCTTGCCTGGATTGCTAAAATAGCTGCACAACTGCTTCTTTGTTTATGGTCTCTAACTTGCATTTTTCCTTTTGCATCCAGAGAATCATTCATCAGAAAGAAGTTCACAACCATGTTACTGCCTTTCCTACAGGATTCATTTTAGTGTCTGTAGCCTTTGACTCTTTGTAATTTGGTCCCAGTTTACCTTTCCAGGCCCATTTGTCATTTCTAGTCTTACATTTGATGAAATGCAATTGATAGCACCAACTTTACTTATCTTTTATTTTCCTTCTCAAGTATTTGTGGTTTCTCTCTACTGTGTCCTGGCTTAAGCCTAAGGATTCATCTAGGATTCATCTTTTCCTTTAAATGGTTAGTTTGAGATATTTATGATTTTAGATAACT
>NW_007757309.1:5904-6906 GCF_000696425.1 Galeopterus variegatus | reverse complement strand
GGTGCCCCTAAGTGACCCCCAGGCATGGACACTGACCTCTGCCGTAGCCTGGCCCTGCCTTCCTCTCTGCTGCCTGGACACCATGGCCTCAGTCTCTCGTCCCTGATCTCCAGGCTCTGAACACACCACACTCTCAGGGCCCCCAGCCTCCACACCCGCCACCATGCCCTCCATCATTCAGCCACACGCAATCCCCTTCCCATTCTCCCATTCTCCTAGCCCAGCTCCAAGGTCGTTCAGGCGCTGCGTCTGGCCTCTCCAAATGCCTGTGATCACCCCTCTCAGCGCTCTTGTCACACGGTGTGTAGATGTGGCTGCTCCACCTCCAACGAGGCTGCAGGTTCCTCTAGGCAGGATCAGCCATTCATTTTTCTCCGACTCCCCCATGAACAGCCTGTGAGGGTCATAGAACACTCATCAATGACTATTGAATTTGGTTTTCTGAATTATTATTACTATGACTGAACAAAAGTAAAAAAGAAAGCAGATGTTGATACAAATAAATGCCTGAATAAATAAATACATTGAGGAGAAGAGATACATCTCCCAAGCGGAAATTCAAATAATGTACATAGATAGCCCACCCTTACCGAGGCAGAGCATGACCCCCAACGCCTGACGTGTGGGCTGCACAGAGTGACCTCTTTCCAAAGAGTAGAGCATGAGAAGGGGCAAAGTGACTTTATAGTGGAGAAACCTGACACACACGGCCTCAGCCAGGTGGTCAAGGTCACCATCTGTCATCATAGGTCATGTTGATAATCTGTACCTTTGACATCATGAGAAGAAAATGGCACTTTACATATGGTCTTCCTTCCCAAAACCCATAATCCCAGTCTAACTATGAGAAAAACATCAGACAGATCCCAACAGAGGAGCACGTTACAACACACCTGCCCAGTATTCCTCAAGAGCATGAAGATCGTCAAAAACAAGGAAAGTCGGGCCGGCCCGGTGGCACACTGCTACAGTGCACCGCTTGGGAGTGCGGCGGCGCTCCCG
>NW_007757309.1:0-725 GCF_000696425.1 Galeopterus variegatus | reverse complement strand
GAATGCTTATCAAGTGCCAGGCAGGCCCCCCACAGCCTCTGTTAATCCTGAATGGCAAATGGCTCCTATCCCAGGCAGTGCCCCTTCCCCAGCCGTGACTCCTGTCCAGGCGGAGCTGGCTCGCCCAGCCAGGAGGCAGAGTCCCCGGCAGCGTTGCCGGTGAATGATGGGTGCCCACCTCCCTGCCCAGGGCCGGTCCAGCCCGCGGCCCGCGGTGGCGCTCCCTGGAGTCGTCCTCGCCTGGTTGCTTGTGGAACTGCAGCCTCCGACGTGTCCCACACCGGTTGGGAGAAATTTTGAAAATCGCTCCTGCGCCAATGGCAGGTGGAGGGAGGGTTGTAACAGGCTGCCAAAAGTACCCCCAAATTAACCGTTTAAATGATGAACCATAAGTAGGATTTACAATTCTTTTGACAAATTGTTCATCGTGATGCAAAGTAAAAGCTGAGGCTGTGGGTCCATCCTCCCCCCACCAGGCCCAGCGGGGCAGGCTCGGTGACTGCCTGGCCCCAGGGCTGGGTGTGGCGCCCCTCAGGTGTCTGCGGAGGGCACAGCAAGTGTGGCCGAGACCCTGACGTAGAGGCCGAGGAGGTGGCCACCCTGGGGCAGGCTGCGAGGTCCCTGGAAGGTGAGCTGGGAAGAGGGGAGCCCACCCCCGCGGGGACAGCTGCGGCCCCGGGAGTAGGGCGCCCCCCAGTGGAGGCGAGCGTCACTGCAGCCGTCGG
>NW_007757308.1:6427-6906 GCF_000696425.1 Galeopterus variegatus | reverse complement strand
TCAGTTCTCTTATTTGCCCCTCCCTCTTTATTGCAATAGAATTAACTTGATAAAATTATATCCCTTAAAAATGTTAATCAGCACTGCTGAGCCAAGTAGCATGCCATGTTTGCTCTACTTATTTTACGTAAATTTTCATTTGAAAGATTAATCATCTGCTCTTTCTCTTGCATAATTCCCCATTCTCATATCCTTATTTCTTCTCTTACTTTTAATTCTTTTTCTCTATAGTCAAAAGTATCATTTACCTTTCTACTGAGTCTTTTTTAAAACTAAAATACTCATTTTCGAGACTTCTTCCTCTTGCTCTGATCTGGACTGACTGCTGTCTGGTTAGGTACATGCTGTTGTCTATGGCTTCCTGTTACTAATTTCCTCACTTGGATATATGGTATTCTAGAACTGTTTTCCTGTTTCGTCCTCTCTGCTTTCCTGTGTCATAACTTACAGGAACGTTTAAAGGAAGGGTGTATTAAAAG
>NW_007757308.1:0-598 GCF_000696425.1 Galeopterus variegatus | reverse complement strand
TTATTTGAAAGTATTAGTTCTGCATAATATTTTGTAATCATTTGTTTGTTTTATTTCCCATATTGGAATTTTGTCATGGTCTTGTCTTATTTAATATAGATAGAAGATTGACTTTTTATAGAACATGAAAGTTCATCTAATTAAGAATACTTCTTGATCAATGTCTATACCTGATCAAATTACATATATACTCTTAAAAATAGCATCTTCATAATTTCTTTCTAGTTATAACATCTCAACTCCCTACTACTATAAATTTGGGGTGTTAATTTTTGTACTTCGATTTATAATTTGACCTTTGCCAATAAATGTAGGCTAAAGGTCACAATCTTAAAGGTATTAGAAAGCAGATAATTGAGCAAAACTAGAAATTTTAATTCTATCATGAGGACTTTAGTTTTGTGTTATTCTAGTTTGCATTAAATTTCAAAGTTTTCAAAGAGAGCGAGAGAAAGGTTATTGAAGAGCAGACTGGGAAAGCAGCTAGCATTTTTAAAGAAGCTGATTTCTTACAATTGTATTAAAAAGCATTCAGGTGAAGTATTTTTGTGCCTGAACAGTTTTTTTTTTTTTTTTTTTTTTTTTTTTTTTTTTTTTT
>NW_007757307.1:5770-6906 GCF_000696425.1 Galeopterus variegatus | reverse complement strand
TTCATACTGGACTGTTGATTATTTGCTTTAGAGAAATTAACCAATTGTGTGTGTAAGAAAACGAAAAGAGAATGATCTACTATTGAAAATCTAATTACATTTCCCACGCAGAATTCACCAGAAGATAGCAACTTATTTGAGAACTTTGAGATTCTCTACTTTGGGGACTTCAGATAATGATGGATAACATGAAACTGTAATGTAGATAGAATTTATTCTATTTCATTTCATTTCACTTTATTAATCCCCTGTCCCTTCTTTTTTCCTCATATTAATTCCCTCTCTAACTATTCATACAAATTTTGGTTGACTCTTTTCAACATTCATACATTTATCCAGCCTTCAAGGGACAGTTTGTGAGTCCCAGGCACTGTGTGTGGCACTGAAAATACAAACTGATAAGATCCAGGGTTTCTACATAAATGAAATAGCCCATGAGAGAGTTTTCACGCAGTTACATGAAGTCAGGACTGCTGTTACAGGAAATCAACTTTGTGCAAAAGCATTTGATGAGAAGTTAGAACTAGCTAAAGTGTTACCATTTCCCACTGTCTCCTGTTTGAACTGTTTTTTTATATCATTCCATTCATTCTTTAGAAGATAAATGATTCTATAAATGGAATAACAGGTGTTTGAGTGCATGAATAATTATGTCCTAATAGAGGTTTCCTTTTCTATAAGATTTCTGATGATTGAGTGCTTGGTATGTGGTTTGTTTTCTAATTACAATCAATCATTTCCTCCTTGAAGTCATTCTAGTAGCACATCTCTGCCACTATTTTTAGACCTATGACAAATCATATATTCTGTCCTAATTCGGAAATATTTTTCACTGAATAGCTCTCATCAAACACTGCTTTAGATACAGTCGTGTGATCCCAAGGGTTAGCTCCCCTTCAAACAGAAATGAAATCAAGCCCATTGTACCCACTAACCCTATCAGTGAGTGCTATGCAGAGGAGGTTAATTCATGCCTACGTAAAGACGTCATTTGCCGTTCTTAAGAATGGACCCATATCCCCAAAATATCCTCCCCATATAGTTATTTATTCTTGAATTTCCTTTAACAATGGATGGACTTATTTCTAAACTATTGTTAAAATACAAATAGTTCTGAGAAAGTTAATACACAGATT
>NW_007757307.1:0-824 GCF_000696425.1 Galeopterus variegatus | reverse complement strand
TTCATACTGGACTGTTGATTATTTGCTTTAGAGAAATTAACCAATTGTGTGTGTAAGAAAATGAAAAGAGAATGATCTACTATTGAAAATCTAATTACATTTCCCACCCAGAATTCACCAGAAGATAGCAACTTATTTGAGAACTTTGAGATTCTCTACTTTAGGGACTTCAGATAATGATGGATAACATGAAACTGTAATGTAGATAGAATTTATTCTATTTCATTTCATTTCACTTTATTAATCCCCTGTCCCTTCTTTTTTCCTCATATTAATTCCCTCTCTAACTATTCATACAAATTTTGGTTGACTCTTTTCAACATTCATACATTTATCCAGCCTTCAAGGGACAGTTTGTGAGTCCCAGGCACTGTGTGTGGCACTGAAGATACAAACTGATAAGATCCAGGGTTTCTACATAAATGAAATAGCCCATGAGAGAGTTTTCACGCAGTTACATGAAGTCAGGACTGCTGTTACAGGAAATCAACTTTGTGCAAAAGCATTTGATGAGAAGTTAGAACTAGCTAAAGTGTTACCATTTCCCACTGTCTCCTGTTTGAACTGTTTTTTTATATCATTCCATTCATTCTTTAGAAGATAAATGATTCTATAAATGGAATAACAGGTGTTTGAGTGCCATGAATAATTATGTCCTAATAGAGGTTTCCTTTTCTATAAGATTTCTGATGATTGAGTGCTTGATATGTGGTTTGTTTTCTAATTACAATCAATCATTTCCTCCTTGAAGTCATTCTAGTAACACATCTCTGCCACTATTTTTAGACCTATGACAAATCATATATTCTGTCCTAATTCGGAAA
>NW_007757306.1:5112-6906 GCF_000696425.1 Galeopterus variegatus | reverse complement strand
AAGGGAACAGTGCATGGCCTGTCCAGTGGGAAATGTTTGGAATGTGGGTGGTGGGAGAGATGGGCCCAGTGGGGGGAACACTGGGGAACAGCATGGACAGCTGTTCTACCCTCCAATCAGGACAAGATCACTCAGTGAAGGCTGGTCAGGAATATAGAACTGCAGGGGGTGAAGTTCGCTGAAAAGACTCAGGCCCAGACCAGAGTTTCCACATAACACAGGTGTACCAGACCTCACAAGACACGGAAGTACATACAAGGTCAATCATTAAAACATGAGCTGCACAAAAAGCCTTCCCCAGGGAATCAACAGCAAAGCAGTAATTTAGCTCAATCACAGGGCCCAAGTGCTGGCCTCACAGGAAGTTCTCCCATTGTAGAAGTAACCAAAGGACAGCACATTAGTTCCAGTGCAGAGTTAAAGTGGTGGGAACAGCAAACAATCCAACACAGAACTGAAAGAAAAAACAAAATACTCAGATTAGAGACATTTGATCTTAACTAGTAAAGATCTAACACCACCAAAGAACACCTATAAAAGCTACAAGGAGAAGAAGTCCCCTGGGCTCCTGTAGTACATCGAATTATGTCCCCCCAAAACTCCCTGAAGCTTGAATTGTGTCCCACAGGTTTTATGTATTAGAAACTTGAACCCCCACTCTGACTGTGAAGAGGGTGGGAAATCCTATTATGGTAATTGAAAGGTGCAGTCTTGAAGAGGTGATTGGAATGTAGAACCATGCAGTACTAAATGGATTAAGAAGGGTGGACAGGGACACAGTTCTGAGGGCTTTAAAAAAAGAGAAGAGTCAGGGATCGGCCCGTGGCTCACTTGGGAAAGTGTGGTGCTGATAACACCAATGCCATGGGTTTGGATCCCCTTACTGGTCATCTTTAAAAAAACAAAAAGTAAAAAACAAAAAGAGAGCCTGTCTCTTGCTCTCTCTCTGCTCTAATTGTTTCCACCACCTTGCAATGTTCAGACCCCTGGGTCACTGTCACCACCACCAGATGGACTTAGGTCTTCCCAGCCTCAGAAACTGTAAGCATTAAATTTCATTTTCTTTATAAATTACCCCATCCCAAGTATTTTGTTATAGGCAACATGAATGGACTAATACAGAAAATCGTTACCAGAGAGCTGGGTGTTGCTTACCACAAATA
Organism: Galeopterus variegatus; assembly: GCF_000696425.1. NCBI lineage: Eukaryota > Metazoa > Chordata > Mammalia > Dermoptera > Cynocephalidae > Galeopterus > Galeopterus variegatus. The sequence goes on along the minus strand of NW_007757306.1, from coordinate 5,743 downwards.
CTTGAAAATGTGGAAGTGGCTTTGGAACTGGGTGTTAGGCAAAGCTTGGAAGAGACAGAAGAAGAAGAAGACAAAAAGATGAAGGGAAGTTTGGAATGTCTTAGAGACTGGTTACGTGGAGGCAAGCAGAATGCTTATAGAATTAGAGATTATAAAAACCACTCTAAGGAAGTCTCAGATAGAAGTAAGGAGCAGTTTATTAGAAACTGGGGCCAAGATCAACTTTGCTATGAACAAGGAGTTTGGCTGCATTCAGTCCATGCCCTAGGACTTTGTGGAAGATGGGACTTAGGAGTTGTGAACCAGAGTACTTGGCATAAGAAATTTCTAAGCAGCAAAGCATTAAGGAAGCTGCATGGCTACTTGTAATAGCCTACACCAAGTTATGGCAGCAAAGGCATGACGTAAAGCCAGAATTTAAAAGAGAAGCAGAGCATAAAGATTTGGAAAATTTGCAGTTTGTCCATGTGGTAGATAAACAGAGCTTTTTCACAGGACAACTCCAATGGTGCTAAGAAGGTGAGTACAAAGGAAATGGCTTATCAAGGAATGAATTCCATGAAGGCATTGCAGAAGCCTCTGGGGCCAACTTTTCCTTTTCTGGCCCAAAGACCTAGGGAGACAGAATCAT
>NW_007757306.1:0-366 GCF_000696425.1 Galeopterus variegatus | reverse complement strand
ATGAATCAAGTACAGCCTTCCAAAACCTGAGACCAAACTATCTTAAATAATTTAGAAAAACGTTATTAAATAATTTGTGTTTTTACACTACGTAACTATTACCACTGCAGAAAGTGAATAGTGTTTGTTTCCAGGTTGGTAGTGAAAAATTTTCCAATAGAGACAATGTTTCAGAATTTACTGCCAGCAAGTCTTCACATCCCATGAGAAATTTATCATACTCTCTTCTCAGGTTCCATTCCAATCATGTAACAAACATGATTACCTTCTTGAGATAACATTAGAAACACCAGAGCCAAATCTGCCCTCAACTTAGACAATTCTGAGGTCTTGTAGCTGCTACATCTATATGCCCACTTGATCTTG
>NW_007757305.1:4232-6906 GCF_000696425.1 Galeopterus variegatus | reverse complement strand
AAAAAAATTTATTTTACCTTAATTTATTTCTTCAACACTCTTGTATTCTTTATAGGTCTGTTTTTCTGAGCTACATAATTTTCCTTCTCCATGAAGAACTTCTTTTAACATTTCTTGCTAAGCACATGTGCTGGTGATAAATTTTCTTGGTTTTTGTTTGTCTAGGAAAGTCTTTATTTTTCCTTCACTTATGGAAGATATTTTCACTGGTTATGGACATCCAGATGAGTGTTTTGTTTCTTTCAACACTTTAAATATTTTGTTCCACTTTCGTCTTTCTTTCATAGTTCCAAACTAGAAGTCTGCTGTAATTCTTGCTGTTGTTCCTCTACAGGTAAGATATGATTTCCTCTGGCTTTTTTCAAGAATTTCTTTTTGTCTTTTGTTTTTTGTAGATTGAATGTGATATGCCTAGATATAAATTTTGGGGTTGTGTTTTTGTTTGCTTGGGGGTGGTTATCTCATTTGATCTTTTCTTAACTTTCTAGGTCTGCAGTTTGGTGTCTGTTACTAATTCTTGACCATTATTACTTTAAATATTTTTTCTTCCATTTTCTCTTTCTTTTCCTTCTGCTATTCCAATTATACATCTGGTATAACTTTTGAAATTGTCTCACAATTCTTGGATGTCTGTTCTTATTTTTTATTCTTTTTTTCCCTTTGAATTTCATTTCTGGAGGTTTATATTAACCTATGTTCAAGCTCACTGAATCTTTCATTGCCCTGTGTCCAATATGGTTATATACCCATTGAATGCATTCTTTATTTCTTTTAGTTTTATTTTTAATTCCTAATATTCCATTTTGATTCTTTTTTAGAGTTTGTATTACCCATCTGTTCTTGCATATTGTCTACTTTTTCTCTTAGAGCCCATACCATATTAATAATAGTTATTTTAAATTCCCTGTCTAGTAATTCTGACATCTGTGTCATATTGGTTCTGATGCTTGTTTTAGCTCTTGAAACTGTGTTTTTCTTTGCCTTTTAACATTCTTGTAATTTCTGTTGAAAACGAAACATAATGTACTCAGTAATAGAAACTGAAATAAATAGGTCTTTAGTGTGAGGTTTTATGTTAACAGGCTAGTAGTTGGACCATACTAAATGTTTGCTCTGGTTATAGATACCAGGGCTTCAAATTAGGGTCCTTGTTTTTGTTTTATGTATTGACTTTGGGCTAACCTAAGTACTTCTCCTCAAAGAGAGTCTGTACCTTTCAGTTCTTTCCACTGTAATTCACTGTTGTTATACTGAAGTCCTACAGGTGTGGTGGGAAAGGAGAGGCATTCTTGTAACCTTCTGATTAAATTTCAAGCTTCCTCCACATGGGATAGACTCTGATAAAATTCCCCCATCCCATTTTGTCTTTGTTATGGAGAATATTCCAGGTGCATTTCACAATGATTACTCTTCCCTTCCCATTTCCAGACCCAGGGGGAATCTTTCTCTGTTCTTCACCATGAGAACCTGGAGAATTTCCTGGAGGTAAAATCCATGAAAGTGAGCCCCCACTCCAAGACTGCAGCATCCAGGAGTTCCTCACTGTCACACTACTCCACACCCAGCTCCAGCAATTCATCAAAATTACCATTTAAGCATTCCATCTGATTTATAGCTCTAGCTGCTTCTGCTCCAGGTAAGCAGATCTTAGCTGTAACTCACGGAATTTGCCTATCTCTATAGATTTCAAGGTGGCAGTTTGCCCTGTGACTTCAGTTCTCTGGTTGGTCCAAGAAAGCCACTTGCTTTTGGTTTCCTCAGCACTTTCTTGTTGTAAGGATGAGAGTGATGATATTTAAATCTTTTACATGTTGTTTGAAACCAAAAGTCCACATCAGTCAATTTTAATATGAGGATAGTTCAAACACTTTGTGGAAAAAATAGAATTGAAAGATAATGCAAGTCTTGTCATTAACTTGAAGTATCCTCGTAGCTCTCCAGATTATTCTAATATACAGCTAGTGTTGAGAAATGTTGGAGGAAAGAGATGAGGCTTTGAACAGAATTTGAATCTCTGATTTGATTGAGAACCTGTGCCAGTGAGCAACCACTTTTTCTGGAACTCAGTTTCTCATCTGTAAAAGGGGATAGTTCCTACCTTACAAGGTTCTTGTGAAAATTAGAAATCATGTGGTAGGCATATTATTGCCACATGTCAGCTTCTTGTTCCTTATGTTGTGACTAACACTTATTGAATACTTATTAGATATGGGGCATATTCAGGTAGTAAATCTGTATTGGCTCATTCAATCAACACAAAGCCCATTGAGACAGAGCCTAGCCTATAAGAGTAAAGAAACTGAGGCATAGAGAAATTTAGTAATTTGCTCTGGGTCACACAGCTAATCAATGGTAATGCTGGCATTGGACCCCAGGTGATGTGGCCTCAGTCTCTACTCATCTTTTACACTCTGCTCCCTGGAAGGGATTTCCATGGTATGTTTAGAGGGCAGTGGCTAGGTTAATTTGGTTAAAAAGTGGTTTGTGTTGGGGTAAAGTTGGAGAAGAACTAGCACGTATTCACAGTCAATTAAATTGAACAATAACACAGGATAGCGATATTCTTAAAAGAAATGTTTCTATCTATAAAAGGTATAGTTGTTTGAAAACCTATACAGATGACACTTTTAGCCAGTTGCAATGAATTGACCTTTAATTGGAAATTTTTGTTGTA
>NW_007757305.1:2225-2884 GCF_000696425.1 Galeopterus variegatus | reverse complement strand
TTATTAAATATTCTGAACTGAAAGCTATTTGGCAATGTAGCAAATTGTCAAAATTAAAATCCCCTGTAGTAGCCATTTATGTTTTATTTGACATCCTGCTACAAATCATGTTAAAGCAGATGCCTAATCAGATGGCAAGATGTGTTTGGATTATGATAAGTATATAAAGCTAACACAGATTTCAAAAGCACTCTGAATAACTATTTAAAATTAAAATGCTCTATGTACTTAATGGAATAATATTTTACTAATGGAATCTCTTATTGCTTACTGTTTTGGGAATTCCAAAAGGCTTTCCTATATCTCGAACATTATTAGTGTTCCTTCAGTGAGACCTGGGATGGATACAATCTGTTCAGATACCAGCATTGTATGAAAGAGTCATCACTGTGAAATGTATGGCTCCATCGTAACCTAATACACAGTGATTTGCAATATGGTGATTACCACTGTGATTTGATTCATTAATTCTCAGTAACAGTTGTTAATCAGCTCATTAAGCAAGTATTGTACAGAAGATTTCAACCAGGGGAACCTCTCAAAAACCACTAAATATCTTCTTCTGCAGGAGGAGGAAAAAGAAAACAGGTTTAATGAGAGAGGAGTCATCTATGAATATGGCAGTTTATCAACTATGGCAAAGTTTTAAATAATTATGC
>NW_007757305.1:0-409 GCF_000696425.1 Galeopterus variegatus | reverse complement strand
TGGAGAAGCCTGACTAGAGTGAAATCAAGGAGAAAGAAAACCCATGCCTTTTCTACTAAAACATATGGAATTTCTTACTAACTAATCAGAAGCTAGAAGCCTCCCCACAGGAATATGTCTTGTTTTCCATAATCCAGAAGAAGGAGGCTTTAAGCATAAGGGTAAGAGAGATCTAGTTTAATGCTTAGGAGGGACATGGTATAAAATCAAACTTCAAGAAAAGCTTCCATGTAGTGTTATTTACTTTCAGCAGTGCAGCCATGACCAAAACCTTCCAATGCACTGTAAGTCATCTGTCTAGGGTCAAGCAAACTAAATGACTGAGCAGGTGCATTCAATTAGAGCCAATCAAGCATGTGCCTGAAATTATTCCAGTAGAATTCTGATACCAGTATCTTCCACTGTTCTA
>NW_007757304.1:6348-6907 GCF_000696425.1 Galeopterus variegatus | reverse complement strand
AAAAAAATCTTTCAAGATAGAAAATGATCTAAATGATACTGCATACAGTATCAATAAAACACTCAATAAAAATGTTGTTAATGACTTGCAGTCATGCAGGAATAGTTCCTTGCAAGAGTTCATTGCAAAGAGTAGTTCTTAGTTTACAAAATGCCTCCTTTCAGGCCAACAGTATAGTCAAATTCAGCACTGTATATAAGATTTAAATTTCAAAGCCATATAAAAATATTTTTAGTAATTCACCATCCCATCAATCTGGTTACACAGCTTTTTCATAGGAGTACAATAAATAAAATCAATACCTTTTATTACTTTGCCATCAGAAACTGTTACTACACCCAGATTCAAAGGCATAAGGCTATGTGTAAGGCTGATCAAAACTTTAGGGAGTATTTTATGAGGAAAATGCACTATTATAATTTTGTATGAATGAGGAGATCCCTCTTTAATTTTTTTTTTGTTTTGTTTTTGTTTTTTTCTGATTTTTTGGCAGGGGGCCTGTACAGGGACCATCCTTAAATCTTAAAAGAATTTCTTAGGTTGAAAAAAATACATATAA
>NW_007757304.1:0-959 GCF_000696425.1 Galeopterus variegatus | reverse complement strand
AATCTTACCACCACAAAAAACCATAATGACAATGAAACAAAAGCAAACAAACTCTCAGTCTCTTTGGAAGACAGTAGGGAAACAATTCATTTTTCTAAAACTAGTAAGTAAAAGGGAAGAGTCAAGCATTTATCCTGTCTCTCCTATATGAATTTTTCATCATGATAACCATAATTAGCTGAGGAGGGAACATTTCTGTCTATTGAAGTATCCCAGCTGGTAAATAAAGAGGGAACAAAATTATTAGAATATGGTATTTTATAAACCCAAATTGAAAAAAATGGATCTAGCAAATGATCATCAATGTCTGCTAATGTCACAGCATAATGAGCCTCCCACAGTAAGAACATATATCTCTGAAGCCAATTCTAACCTGAGTGAAACTAAGCCTCAGGATCTAGCAACCAATCATCAGGAAATGCAGGGGACAGTGGAACGTGTTAAATGACACTACTGGGATGGAGCCAGCAAATCCAGACCTCAGGAAACTTTATGGGGTAAAGGAAAAAGACAGATGAAGGGGAACCTAAAAAAAATTTAAAAGACACTTAAAACCTAAAAGAAACTTAAGAGACAGATTACATAGCAACCAATGCAACAAACAAAACTTGTCTGGATCCTGCTGTAAACAAATCAATTTTAAGAAAGAGAGAGGGGGAGAGAATTGGAGAAATTTAAACATGTTTAATGTTTGATTATATTAAGGAATTATTGATTTTTAAAATGTGATTATATACTGCAGTTATGTCTTTTATAAAAGAGTTCTTATCTTTTAGAGACATATACTGAAATATATACAGATGAATGCTGTAATACTGGGATTTACTTAAAATAATCCAGGGGAAAGGCAGAAAGTGGGTGGGGGGTACAAATAAGGTAAGATTGGCCATGAGTTGTTGACTGCTGTAGCCAGATTTATTGTATATGTATTAAATTTTTCAGTCAAATGTTAAAAAAAA
>NW_007757303.1:6630-6907 GCF_000696425.1 Galeopterus variegatus | reverse complement strand
GGAATTCTCAGTTGTCTTTTTGACATCTTGCTCAGCAGGCAGTTTTATAAGTTTAATACTATGTAGGAAAGGGGTTATATCTCACTAGAACCAAAAAGCGCAATAAGCCAAAATGTGCCAAGGAAAAAAAATGTGAAGGTAATGACTGATTTCTACTGAATCAAATAATTTTTATAACCCTTCTAATAATGATTAATGTCTACTTAAGCTTTTTAAAAAAATTACTTAAGACATAAGTTCCCATTTCAGTTAAAGTAATATTCTGGCAAATATTGCT
>NW_007757303.1:0-4571 GCF_000696425.1 Galeopterus variegatus | reverse complement strand
ACTGACTGAAACAGATTACTGACCTTCTCCTCTGACTTTATTAAAAAGCTAATTTCTATAAAAGAGCAGCGTATTTGAGAATGCCAAAATGGCAATAAATATTAAGAAATCATAATTATGGAAGCAAGTACATTGAGGCTATTCTACTTTGTCATGTTATATGACATAGTTTCAAAATTACGCCAGAGGATCATTATCCTGAAGGCTTCTCTTTTTAGTACTAAGAGTTGATCCCAGTTTTTGAAAAACTGCTGTCACTCAAAGCACATTAGTTCCTTTTGAACTGAGTTTAAAGTTTAACACTGACACCCTAGGTTTTTAGTTTACTTCATTAAAAAATCTTAAATGTAACAATAATTGGTAATATAATATTATATGCTAGCTACAATGATAGCTTGTTCAGTTTTCATACAATCATCATTACTAAAATATCTGTATTTAGTTCTAATCAAAGACAATCAGCATTCTTCACTCTTATAGAAAAAAAATGTGGGTTAAAAAAGAAACATAATGTAGCTAAGAACACACTCGATAATTCTGTCTGTAATAAAATCTACTGTAAATATTCTCAAGTTCAAGCGAAACATGCATTTACTTCTAGTCTGAAGTCACGTTAATGTGCCTGGACTGTTAACTTCTTAAATCTTCTGTGCCGAAGACCTGAATGGCATACTGTCTATATGAAATCTTAATTATTCTGCTGTGATGTTTCTATATGTCTCTGAGCTTTCGTAGAACTCTAATGACTTGCAATAACATTTATTAAGAAAGAATTCTAAATTATTCTCCTTTTGCAATATTAATTTGTATGAACTACAAAGGCTGGCTATTAGATGAACTTCAATACTATTAAAATATCAGCAATAACCCCTAAATCTGTAAGCTAAAAGTTCAAGCAATGACCTTTAAAAGAAAGATAAATAGATATCAATTTTCATTTAGCAAAGCCAACAAAACATTTTGCACTGACTGAAACAGATTACTGACCTTCTCCTCTGACTTTATTAAAAAGCTAATTTCTATAAGAGCAGCGTATTTGAGAATGCCAAAATGGCAATAAATATTAAGAAATCATAATTATGGAAGCAAGTACACTGAGGCTATTCTACTTTGTCATGTTATATGACATAATTTCAAAATTACGCCAGAGGATCATTATCCTGAAGGCTTCTCTTTTTAGTACTAAGAGTTGATCCCAGTTTTCGAAAAACTGCTGTCACTCAAAGCACATTAGTAGAGGATTGCCATGCGCAGAGAAACAAATTCCCTGAATGGAATTTCCCTCCTCTCCTCTCTTTTCCTCTCCTTTTGGGAGTGAGACAAGAAGCTCATTCTAGTACAGTCACAGAACTTCCCACATTTCATGGGAGGCCTCTAAGACTAGGACTTACACAGATGGAACACGCGAGGAGCCTGGTTTTTCACCTGAGTTGAATTGTTGGAGAAGGATCAGTTTGGCTTCTTAATGTCTGGCTTACGTTTATGTCCAAATGGTGCATATGGTAACCTGTTACTATCAGAAATGATTAAGCCCCAATATACCCAAGTTGTCTCCTGCTAGGTAGTTAACCTGCACTTGGTCTGTTGGTGGCACTGGCGACAGGCAAAGCGAGGGCCGCGCATCTCCATGTAAATGAGCCACTTGGAACTCATTTGTTAATCATTTCCTTTCCCTTCACTGCCCCCTGCCATATTCCTCTTCCATCTCCCTCTTCTCTAAGCACCAAACCACTGGTTGGCAAGACTGTGCCAGGGATCAGAAAAACCCCAATTTTATCTTTGTTACTGAAGGCGAAAATGATCTGCCATGTATATAACTTGTGGTTCACATAAAGTTCAATGAAAGAATATGATTTAGAAAGGAATTTGCAGTCTCAGAGTTTACAACCCTGTAAATGCTACCCCAAATAGAAAAAAACAATGGTCTGAATATCAGGATATGGAAAACATTCTAGTAAGAATCTGCTGCCAGCAGCCACGATACCTGAAGAAATCACCCAACCTCTTTCGGATTCATTTCCATCCAACTGCAGGAGTTGGTTAAGCTCATAAAAGGAGAAATCTTTTTTATAATGACACCATTTTGAAAGACATAATTTTAAAAGATACCAAAGACTTCAGCTAAAATTGATGATGAACAGCAAAAGTGTCTCTCAGTGCCTGGAGGGAACATGGGTTGGAAATCAGGAAGTCCAGTCCAGCAATTTTCTCTAAGCCATGGAGGACGTGAACTGGAAAAGCATGCTCCCAGTACACACAGATCCACCATCTATGGGAAGGGGCTACTTAAATACAATGGTACAAAGTGTATGAAGAACTAGCAATCCCCATCACAACCTCACACATCCCCTTAAGAAAGGGAAGCAATGTAGTATTCTGGAAAAGCAGCAGAGAAAGAGGCAATGGACTGGCTTCTCAGCAACCTACCACGAACCATGACAGCCCTGCCCAAATCAGTCACTCCCCATCATCAAAGCACTGGGCTGGAGGTGGACACCCTCTAAAGTCCTCTTTGAGAGCTGTCTTTGGACAGCAAGTGGGTCAATCAATAAAGTCAAATCCTCACTACTATTTTATAATAGTAATGTCCTAAGACCATTTTCATTCATTACCAAAAATTTTACTGCAGGGGTAACTGCTACCTTTTTCTCGCAAACTTAAATTTTAAAGTCTTATTCTTTGAACTTTCACATTTCAATTTCTACATAGAAAAATGAATTTGAAAAGGATAAAAATAAATTTTAAAATATATTAAGTAGCTTTTTTTTTAAAAAAGTATCTCAATTCTTTCACATAATAATGGGATAAAACTTGAGTGCTATTGGTTAGTTGAGTGACTTTTAAAATAAATTCCAAAAAACAAAAACAAGATAGGCCGTACCTTTCTTAAGCTGGATATTAAGCCTCTTGCCTATCTTTTTGGTGTTATAACCACTGCTTACATTTGTAGTAAATACATTCTGTGGTGTGGGAGCTGGAGCCGGAGCTGAGGGCGGTTTTCCAGAGGGGTGTGCACTGTGAGGTAGTCGTGGGTTTGAGTCTGTCTGCTCAGGCAGCTGGTTCGGTCTGGGTGCTCTCTGCAGTGTGTGAAGCCCTGCGCTGTTCACACTCCTGTTATCCATATACTGGCTGTCAGGGCTGAAGCGGCTAGAATAATAATTGTTCTTCTCACTTTGAGATAGCTGTTCATACTGCTCTTTATTTGCTGCAGGAACCACATGGAACCAAATGATGGGTGTACGCATGGCTTGGCGAAACATATGTTGTGCTCTGGGTTTGAGAAGGAAGAGAAAATTAGCAAATTAAGAATGGCAGACTAAAAGATATTATGAGCTTAATTAAGTATACTAATTAAGCAATAAGATCTGACAGACTTCAAACTGAACAGCAAAATTCTAATAACCCATTTAATCAATCAAGTTTGCAAGCTCAGATATAAGCATAGCTGTTTCTCCAAATATAAATTTCTCATTCTCTAAATAAAAATAGCAAAATTATCTATAGTTACGTATAAAATACTGTGCTTGCAACTGTAAATCATTAAACAATTTTAAGTACAATGGAGGTATAATTTCAATATTAATAGAAATCAAATCCAACCTCCTCCCTACAACATTATCCAATGCAACTTGTAAAAAATATAAAATTTCCTTATAGAGAGACCATTTGATTTTTCAAAGAAATAAATATCTTTATAAATAAACTTAGAAAACTACAGAAAGCAACTATTCATTACTTATCAGCAAAATTAACTCAAGTCTGTGTATGCAAAAATTTCCAGAACACCAATCTAGCTTCAATGATTCAAAAGGTTAAAAGCAGCACTTTATAAATAAACTTAGAAAACTACAGAAAGCAACTATTCATTACTTATCAGCAAAATTAATTCAAGTCTGTGTATGCAAAAATCTCCAGAACACCAATCCAGCTTCAATGATTCAAAAGGTTAAAAGCAGCAGGTCCCAGTGCTATCCCCATGACCAGCTGAGAGGCAGCTCCATCTCACACCAGTTCTCCAGTTAGGTCTCACCCCACACTTAAAAGTTCTGATCACTCATGCCTTGTTTTATAGGAACTGGCCAATTTTTATTTTTTTAATTGAATAAAAGCTTGAATCAGTATAAAGATAATCTGAGTATAACACAATATTGTGTTTCAAAGGAGCTTTCTCTGCTTATTTGTACTGAGATGTTACGTGCAAAGTTGAAGTATGAGTTAAAGTATAATAAAAATGAGCACACTGGTCAATATTCCAAAAGATGAGGAAGCAGCAAAATTATAAAGCCTAACTTTTCCATAATATTTTAAAAGAGCTTTATCATTCAGAGAGTATTTTGAAATACAGTCTAATGGTAGTAATTACCTTGAGTTTGACTAAATTTTTAAAAAGTATATAATGGCAAAAAATACTCCTTTCCAGTACACAAGAGATCACAGACATGCTGTTGGAAGCATTTCAATTGAATGCACTCTATCAGGGCTAAGGCGTGTAAGAGAGGCAGTGCAGCCAGTACACACTTACTGCTCAAATCTTCTGTTTCGAAGGTCACCACCATTAATCCTGACAATGC
>NW_007757302.1:0-6907 GCF_000696425.1 Galeopterus variegatus | reverse complement strand
ATCTTAAATTAATGAATCTATTCAGATTTCAGGGCACTGGTCTCCCAGAACCTCTTAACTAGTCTGTATACCTGATTTATAACCTCTATCACCCTGACCCCTTGATTTCATTTAATAGGATTCAGTGAGTCCAGTCAATCATATACGGAATTTCTCTTATAGTTTGTTTTATGATAATAATACCTTTCATTGGTGTTGTACTTTATAGTTCTCAAATCATTCCTTGAGTTATAGGCATAAAAAGAAATTATGCCCATTTTAGATGCTAGAAGTAAGAAGATAACAGCTGTGGGGCCTTGTAGACCAATTCAGTTAATCTATCTGGATATCTCTCCTTTCAACAACCGCATCTGGCTTTTTTGTAAGTGTATGGTCAGTCAACGATTGAAACATTACAGATTGCTTATTACCTGCCCCAAACTGCTGGGTACTATGGATTTACATATTTATAACATGCCTACTAAGTGCCAGGCACCAAACTTGAGGCTGGGGCTAAGAGAAGCTTGGGATGTAACTCGAGGGTGTGTGTGTGTGTGTGTGTGTGTGTGTGTTTCTCACCTGGTTATACTCCTGCATAGCCAGGATTGGGATCAGTAGCATTGAGAAGAGTTTAGGCTTCAAGAACCCCAAAACCTGGGATTAAATCTGGCTCAGTTGCTAACCAGTAAGGTGACCTTGGGAGTCATTTTACCTCTCGAGCTTCAGTTTCTTCATTTAGAGTCGAGAGAAACAACAACCTCTCAGGGCTATGTATAGGTAAAGTAAGATGATGGACATAAAGGGCCTGGCATGGGCAGGTATCCAATTAATGGTAATCTATGGAAAAGAGAGATGAGAGAAGAGAGAAAAGGGAGATCTCCCCAACTTGATTCCTTGTATCTGTTAGGGCTGCTATAACAAAATTCCATTAACTGAGTGGTTTATAAGCAATAGAAATTTATTTCTTACAATTCTGGTGACTGGGAAGTCCAAGATCAAGACAAATTTGGAGTCTGGTGAGGGTCCATCTTCTTGTTGTGTCCTCAGATGGTGAAGGGGCCAGGCAGCTCTCCGGGCCTCCTTCGTAAGGGCATTAATCCCTTTCGTGGGGGCTCCACCCTCATGACCTAACCACCTCCCAAATTCCCCACCTCCTAATACCATCACCTTGGTATGGGATTTCAACACATGAATGGAGGGGCATGCAAACATTCAGACCATAGCACCTTGATACCTTGATGAGGCCAGTTTTAGGAAATGTGATATAACAAGACCCTAAATCAGGCTCTCTCAAAACCCAGAACTTTAAAATTGCACGCATGCAATGACATTTACACCTCCCAAATGCAGAGAAGGACCAGAAAGACATCCTTCCTGGGCAAAAGAGACTGGGTAACTCATCAGTAGAGAGCTACAGAAATCTGCATGCAGCTTCATGAGTGGTTAGACCAAAAATAATCACCACAGGAAGGCAGGTAATCTGTTATTAGTACAAAGGCTAATTACACCCCATTTTAGAAAATGTTTGCTCTACTGGCCAGCACAGAGATCCAGGGGTCTCTTGTGCCAGAGGCATGTCCAATGACTGGCTGGGAGTAAAATGCTATCATTATGTTCCATGAAACCCTGGGCGTAGCTCAGTCACCAGAAGAGAAGACCACAGTATTGGCAGCATCTTTGATGTTTAGGCTGCAGGTGGCTCCGTGAAACCTCTGTACTAAAATTGTAACATTCTGCAATCCCAAATGCAGAGCCTATCCCTGATCTAACTGCTGGCTGTAAACTGCGGAACCAGAAAAATAAAATCGAACTATTACCTTCAGTGGGGAGTATGGATTCGGTGATAGATCGTTCTGCCCATCATCTTCAGCAACCAAACTACTTTCAAAATCTACTCGTGGGCTTTAAGCCAAACCCCCACTTACTGCGGTCTCCACAAGAGGCAGACTGGGGCACAGTGTCAGGTTTTATGGTAATGCTTAGCAACAGTGAGCAGGAAATCAGGTTAACACAAAACCACAAGGGCTTTGGTTACCGGCATTGACTTGGAACACTGAGGAAAGGGTCAAGGTGAGAGTGGTACGGAAGAGCTGATTTTATTCTCAATTACATGAGTTCCAGTTTTACTAACTTTGCCATGATAGAGGGAGAAAAATAAAGAGAGAATGCTCCTATTTACAGGAACCCTACCAAATTCCCAGTAGGAATTTTGTGTCATCCCTAATGCTGCTCTCATGTTACAGAGACACAAGGAACAAGCTCCTTAGAACAATCAAACGGTGCATTTTTAAAAACACTTGGCTAAAATTTACTAGCATAATTTACTTCTCTCGAGGAGTAGATTTTCTCTTTTTACTTTGTATGGCAAAATTAATTTAGGGATTAATGAATTTGTGATATTTGTGTAGGAATCAATCAGTAATAAGCCTTCCTGCTTTGATTTCAAATTTAACCTTCTGGATTTACGACAGCAATCCCGGATGGGGAGAGAAACACATAGCTGTTTAACTTAGGGTTTATTTCCTCCGCTTGCTTTACAGTGTTGAGAGCGTCTGAGATGACAGTAATAGCATTCTCTGATTTGATTTGAGTGGCAATCTTTTCAATTTAATAACTTTGATGTCAGCTTCTCTGTCATGTTGCCAAGTTTAATTCCCACTTCTACCGTGATTAATACTCTAATGAAGACCCTGTCTGATTTCAGTGCTAGTACACATTTGTAAAGCTTCACTCTTCTTAGCTACAAGTGAAGCCTCTGCAGTGAATGATAACTCCACCTACAGTCCCTATCAGTTATGTGATTAAAAACCATTAAGCATTTCTATTTCACTACAAAACTTTATTCCTGTATGGCATATTTAACATTTTAGTATCACTTTATCTTCCAAGTATTTTTACTCTGTTTTTCGTGATTCTTCCCTAATCACTCTACGAAAGGTAAGTGGTCTGGTTCCTAATTCAAACCTCCAGGGGGCAAGTGACTTACCCAAGACCACAGTTATCCAAGGGCCAATTCAGAATCAACAGAGAACTTCTCTGTTCCCTGGCCAGCTGCTCCATGAAGGTAAAGAGCATTTATTTACCAAGCACCTGCTCGGTGGAGGCACGCTAAACCTGGCTGACATGAGTTCATCATGTCCCGTTTGTTAGGGGGCTTTCAATGATTTACACATTTTCTATCCACGTATAAAACAGTAGGGGGTATCAAGATACTTTTTAATTCCAGAAAGGCATATTAGCCACTTCCCCCTGAGGTTTATTTATTTCAAAGGTTAAGAGCAAGGAGGAAAAATGAGTAGAGACTGAAAGTCTAAATAATTAACAGTATGCAGCTGTGGTTGGGAAATCCAAAATGCAGCCTGGCTCTCAAAGCTTACAGCTACATTGGGAAGACATACACAAGCCCCCAAATATCTAATTTAACACAGGTAACAAGACGGCACTGCAAGAGAAAAAAATTCTCTGTGCTAAGAATTCAAGGATGAAGGAATGTGCACAGTTCTGCATCTCTGGCCACCAGCTGGACAGCTCCTCTTGGGGCTCCCTCCAACAACTACGAAAAATCCCATGGTAATATTGGGAGGCTTTGTCTTTTCTCCAGGCTTCTTAACTTCATAGTGACTATTAACAGCACCAACTAATCTCCTCCCTGTACTCCGGGCATAACAATGAGTTGTTTTTCTTTTATTGCCCTGTTAAAAGTCATGGTGATTACTTCCTTACAGTGATGGGTGAAGTGTGCCCTCTTGGATTTTGTAGGAATGACGGCAAGCCTGGCCTTCCTCAGTGTGCACCTGGATCACGGCACAGTCTCCTTGCTGGCCTCCCTTCTTAGGTCCTCTCCGTCCCTCACTATCTCTATAGAGGGCAGACCTGCAGCCCGGGCATCCTCGGCCCCCTGTTTTCTGATGACATGTTTACAGTGGAGTCAGGGCATGCCCACTCCCATCCCATGAGGTTCTGCTGTCTGTGGCCCGACCCAACCCACTCTCAGGAGGAACACGGCCCTGGTCTGCCGTGCTGCTGGGTGACCTTGACTGGGCAAATTCCTTACTCTCTCTATGCTGCCACTTCCTAATGTGCCACATGAAGCAGTAATAAGTAATGGTTAAAAGTGAAGAGTTTCTGGGCCGGCCCGGTGGCACACTGCGATAGTGCGCCGCTTGGGAAGCGCGGCGGCGCTCCTGCCCGAGGGTTCGGATCCCACATACAGACCGGTTCCCGCTCACCAGCTGGGCGAGGCGCGGGAGCAACACCAAGGGTTGCGATCCCGTTGCTGGTCCCCGGTCTGGTACGGGGGCAACACTGAGGGTTGCGATCTGTTGCCGGACACGGAAAAAGACAAAAAAAAAAAAAAAGTGAAGAGTTTCTGACAAGGCTCAGCACATAGGAAGTGCCCGATTCCGACCGTCATTACTGCTGCTGTCATTCCTGCTGTTAGCAATAGGAAGTCAATGTCTAAAAGCAGAATAGGAATCAGGTCTTCTGATTCCCAGTCCCGGGTTCTTTTAACTCTGCCGCACTATCTCTTATGTGAACACACCTGTCATCATAGTGCTGGTCTCTAGTGTTATCTTTTTTTCATATATTATTCTGTTACTCTGTTCTACAATGCTCGAAATTTATCTTACTTTGAACAGCCCAGAATTTTTTCCTTGCATCCCAGAATGTATTTTTTTTCTTCAACCTCCCTAATTCAATTAAAATTCAATGTTTAGAAAAGCTGTGCATTAAAAGGATTTAGACACTGGCCCTAAAAAAAACCCATTTCCTCTCCTCATAACAATTTTTAAGTTTTCCTAAAAAATATATTAAGGCTTCCCATAGGTTCTGTCTATGGGATTCTCAACTTTATTGCTGCTGTAGGGGATGGTTTTTGTGGCATATCATAGAAGAAGGAGGAGAAGGAAGAGAAAACAAGACTTGTGGGGTGAACAGAAATGCTGTCTTTCCATGTACCCCCCGGGGAGTGCAGGCTGAAGCCCCTGCTCTCAGTGTTGTCATGGAGTTTCCAAAGTGGTACCATCCAAGCATCCAAAAGCTCGACAAGGGGTGGCCCCAAGTGAGCCAGGGCAGACCAGAGAAGCACGAAGCTAAGGAAAACAGGAGCCAGGAGTCAAGCAATTAACATTGTTTTCATGCTTCACTATAATTAGCCAGATCAAAGGGGACCTGAGCTAACAGATTGCACAGGCCCATGTGACTCTGTGAGAACAGTTAGCAACTGGCCCACTATGACTTTAGTACAACTAATCATTCAAAGGCAGAATTTGTTTTCTTGGAAATCACACCCCTGTGAATCCATTATCAGTTGTTCCCATTCTGAAGTGCTACCCTTGAGAACATCCTCAGCTCCCGTTTGCTGAGTGTTTCCTGTGTGTGTGGCAGATTGCTCACAAACCCCTCAAAACAGCCTTGAAAGTTAGGCATTCAGGAGTGACGTTAAGTAACTTAACCAATGCCTCATTGCTAAGAAGTGGCAGAAACTGAACTCAGATCTTTCAAAAAGTCAAACGTATTTTTATGTTTGCAAACATTACTGATCATAAAAGAATCACCTGAGTTGCTTATTAAAAATACACTTTTGATCTAATAGGTCCAGGGTGAGGCTGGTACACAGAATCTTTAAAAAGCTCCAAGTGATTCTTATTTTCACTCAGGTTTGGTAAGCCAATTTCAAAAGTTAAGAGATCTGTGGAACTTTCTACTTACTCTCAATATATTCACAAACTCCATTTCATGGAAGTTTTAGAGATTTCTTGACATGACAGTCTTTTCTAGTCTTTTTTTCTTCAGATACCCAGAACAATAAATGCATTTTCTATCACAATCCAAATACGTGTGAGTCTTCTGCCCAGAACCCTGCGGGGTTCCCAGTTGCACTTTGCATAACCACCAGAATCCTTGTGATGGCCTCCAAGTGCCATATGACCCAGCCCACTCTTACCTCTTGGACACATCTCTCCCTTACTTATTCTTTTCCAGACACACTGGCCTCCTTGCCATTCCACAAACACTCCAGAAATTCCTACCTTTGTGCCTTTATGCTGGCTATTCCCTCTGTATGGAATACTCTTCCTCCAGATATCCACGTGGCGAACTCCCTCACATCCTGTCTCTGCTCAAATAGCAGCTCAACAAGCCTGCCCTGATCATCCTATTTAAAATCACAACCATCCCCCACTACTATAATTCGTACTCCCCTTTATGCTGATTATTTATTATTTACCTTTTCCCGCTACAGAGAGCTCCATGAGGTCAGGGATCTTTGTCTGTCTATTCATGTATCCCCAGAACCTAGAATAGTGGTATGTAGTAGGTGCTCAATAAATACATTTATTTAATGAACAAAATTGAAACAAAATTTCACACAATAATACTTAAACTTACTATGTCATATACTCCAATACTGTCCATCCAATTCCATTCCAATTTATTATTGAAGTATTGACTGCAACTCACTAATTGGTCACCCACAGATTGAAAAGCACTGACATAATTAATATCCTGTCCCTGGCTTGCCAATAACTTGCTGGATGCCTATTTAGGTCATCAGATCAGTTTCACAGGATGTGCATTTTGACCAGTCAAACATAAAAAGTTTCCTCCAAAAGTCTTAAAGAAGCTAGCAACTATACATGATAATAGACTGCGTGCAAATATGAAAGATGATAAAATGATAAAATTAGAAATTTTGTATTTAGTTCCTTTGGCAAAATGTTAGCTTTGATGGTGCACAGCAGTGTTGTAAGAAATATAAGAGTGTAGTAAGTCAATGCATCAGTGAGTCTCCAGGAGGCCTACTAACATGCTTCGAATTGAATTAATGTAGTTATAGCAGAGAATAATATTTTTTTTTTTTTGTCTCTTTTTTCCATGTCCGGCAATGGATCGCAACCCTCAGTGTCGCCCCCGTACCGGACCGGGA
>NW_007757301.1:6333-6907 GCF_000696425.1 Galeopterus variegatus | reverse complement strand
TGTAGGTCTGTTGATTTTAACACATGCACCACTCTGGTATGGAATGTTCATAGTGGGGAGAGGGGATGAGGGGTCTGGGGGAAAGCTCTGGACTTTCTGCTCATTTTTTTCCCCACAGGGAATTTAAAACTATTCTTAAAAATTAAGTAAAAAAGGGCCGGCCCCGTGGCGCACTCGGGAGAGTGCAGCGCTTGGGTGTGCAGCGGCGCTTCTGCTGCGGGTTTGGATCCTGTATAGGGATGGCCAGTGCGCTCACTGGCTGAGCGCGGTGCGGGCAACACCAAGCTAAGGGTTGTGATCCCCTTACCGGTCACAAAAAAAAAAAAAAAAAAAAAAAATTAAGTAAAAAATCTGTGGTTTAGGGAAAAAAGTAAAAAATAAATAAATAAAAAACGTTGAGCCTTGCATCCTTCAAAATGACAAAATAAATAAAGAACAAGGTATTCTAAGTTTGTGAACAGAGTGATTATGAGTTCTGACAATTGAACTCTAAATTTACTTTTTTAAAAAATAGTTCTTAAAGAGACTGATGTAAGGGAAGGCATGTCCACACCTGTCAATTACGTCCAATTAG
>NW_007757301.1:4865-6032 GCF_000696425.1 Galeopterus variegatus | reverse complement strand
TAACTTTACTTGGAGTCAGAATGCTAGAACACAGTGTATTAGTGGCAGAGAGGGGAAAGGTTGGCACTATGATTGGTAATGCCAGTAGGTCCACATCTAGTAGCAGTTCTAGGGAGATGGGTGGCGGGGCAGGCAAAACACTGTTCAACTCTAGGAAGGTAGTGTGACATAGTGGAGGGTGCATGGACTTTGACATTGGAAATGTCTGGATTTGAGTCTTAGCTCTGTTACTTATTAGCACTGGGACTGGAGAAATTACTTAACCTGATAGAGCATGAGTTGCAAAATGACCTGGATTGACATGAGGATTAGAGAAAATGTAGACAAAGCACCTGGAACATAGTAGGCAGTAATTTTCACTGGACACTATCACCAATCTTTGAGTCATCAATTACTGTTTATTTCACTTCCCACAGGTTTTGGGAGGGTTCCTTGGATACCGCCTACATACTCCCTATTACCCAATGGTACCCTAGGGTACTTCAAGAACAGGTTAATACTCTTCTTAACATGTCCCATACTTCCAGAGATTAAATTCAGCTGTAGAGGATTTATCTGAAGGTGGGAGAAAGTTGCCTTTGAAATAAAGTCATTAGGAGCCGGCCTATCCACCATATTCCAGCAAGGGGAATGAGTCATCATTTCTCTGCCAACATGTATGTGCAAACACAAAGCAGGGTTAGGCAATGACCTGCTCTAGCTTTATTCTCTGTGGTCCTAACCTGCTGCCATAGCAGCAGCTTGTGAAATGGGGAAAAATGCAAAGATTGCCTGACCCAATTCAGGCTTGGTGCTTCAAGCGGAAAACATGTATGGGCCTCTCTGCCTCATACACACACTCAAAGCCCTAGAGCAATCAGCAGGGATTTTGAAACAGTTCCTTGCGGAAATGAATCCAAAGCCTTACACCTACTCATTACATAATTCAAGGTTAAGGAAACAAAAACCTGTGGATGGGTGTGCCTGGGTGTGCAAGCCAGAGAGATACACACAAGATACCCAGAGCCCTACCCCACCCTTACTAAGCAGAAAAGGAAAGCCAGAAACGAGTTCTTTGTCAAGTGTAGATAGAATGTTGTCTTCTCAAGAGGGTCAGGTGGGAGAAGGGAAGAGAAGATTAACATCTGTGAGCACCCACTGTGTGTTACAAAACAGCCTGGGTGATTT
>NW_007757301.1:2840-4156 GCF_000696425.1 Galeopterus variegatus | reverse complement strand
GGAAGAGAAGATTAACATCTGTGAGCACCCACTGTGTGTTACAAAACAGCCTGGGTGATTTAGCTGAGGTCATCTCAGTCTTCATAACAGTTCCCATATTTGGAGCTGATCACGATGAGGCAACAATCCTCAATTCATGAATGAGAAATTGAGGCTCAGAAAAGTGAAATCAAATTGCTGAAGAATGGCATTGGCAAGCTCAGAACTGAGATCTGGGTGGCCACAGGTGCACATTCCATCTCACCATCTTGCTGGCGGTGGGATTCATCCCACCAGGAATAAATTGGCCTTCTGCTACATCTTTCAGAAACAGGATAGTATATGCACCATCCCTAGTAGCCAAAAAAATAGAAGGGGCTATGCATTTGGCACAATGAGATAAACACTGGAGCTTCTCAAGCTTGCCTTCATCGTTGCACAGGATCTCAGTGAGAAAGAGGAAAATAGACTCAAAAGGCAAAGCCTTTGATGTGTCATCTAGACACAGTAAGATTTTTTCTTACTGTTTATTTTTCAATCTTAATAACACAATGACCATGAAAAGATACTCGAACAAATGCCCTCTGGGGTTCAGCGTGTCAGTGTCCAATTAAGCCAAAGAATGAATGGTCCATATTTTTAAATAATTCATTCCTTTGTGTACTTATGCACTCATTTATTCACTTAAAACATGATAAATATATATTGATAGATTATTATATATGCCAGGTTTATGCTCACTGCAGACATTGTAGAGATAGTTAAGACCTAGAACTGCCCTTAGGGAACTCTTAGTCTGGCAGTGAAAACAGAAAGACCGAGGCAATGATTCAGATATGTGCAGGGCACTGGAAGAGTCCAGAGTGAAAATCCAACAGTTCCAAGTGATAACTACACTAGAGCCAATGGCAGGGAGGGGGAGCTCCTGGGGACAAAGAAGGAAAGGGCAGGGAAGTGACTCAAGCAGAGGGACCACCAGGTGCAAAAGCAAAGAGGCATGAAAGACTTCTTTGGGTTTTTGGGAAAGAGCAAGTAATCCAAGAATTTGGACTGTGAAGCTTGAGGAAGAGACAGAAGATGAAGTTGGAGAAATAAACAGCTAGATCAGATAGGAGATTAAGGGCTTGCTTAGCATCACAAAGTTTGCCACGCGGTAGACATGAAAATCAAGTCTTTTTGCTCATATTACTGTTATGTCCACTTGTACAAAGCTAACTCCTTTATAAATATGATCCCTGACCTTCAGGGAGTATTGAAAACTGCTGAAAGCATTAAAAACCTTATTGCATTTCCTTGAGATACAGTCCAGTTAAATCACACATTTTGAAGTTCATATC
>NW_007757301.1:0-239 GCF_000696425.1 Galeopterus variegatus | reverse complement strand
GGTCTGTGGTTGTATGCAACAGAAACAGCTCCAGGCTCATTTGAGTAAAAAGGAAAAAAAATAAAATGTAAACAACCAGACCCCAGACCTCCAGACTTCAGGAAGAGTAACCAAGAAAACAAGATCTATGGAGAGTGTTTTAAAATTGGAGTTCCCTCAACTGCCTTCAATGCAAGTGTAACTTTACTTGGAGTCAGAATGCTAGAACACAGTGTATTAGTGGCAGAGAGGGGAAAGGT
>NW_007757300.1:6236-6907 GCF_000696425.1 Galeopterus variegatus | reverse complement strand
TACAGCCGTCAAATATCAGAGCTATAAAAGCTTTTGGAAACCATTTAGCACCCCTTTTCAAACTCCATTTTACAGATGAGGAAACTGAGGCCGAGAAATGGGTCCTGACTTGTGCTATGACACAGAGTGAGTCTATCCTGACATCTTGGCCAGGATCATTTCTCATCTGGGAATACTGAACAACTCTTCTCCCTCCACAGGCAAGAGATAAATCATTAGAATATGTCATTTTCAAAGAAAGCTTCAATTTTAAGATAAAGAGACTTTCCTTTTGTCCATTAAAAAAGGGCAAAGGACCTGAAAAGACATTTCTCAAAAGGAGACATGCAAATGGCCAACAGGTATATGAAAAAATGCTTGATATCACTAATCATCAGGGAAATGCAGAATACAGCTACAATGAGATATCACTTCGTACATGTTAGAATGGCTATTATCAAAAAGATAAAAGATAAACAAGTGTTGGCATGGATATGGAGAAAGGAGAACCCTTTTACACTTTTGGTGAGAATGTAAATTAGTACAGCTATTATGAAAAACAATATGGAGGTTCCTCAAAAAATTAAAAATAAAACTACCATATGATCCAGCAATCTCCCTTCCGGGTATGTATCCAAAGGAAATGAAATCAGTATGTTAAAGAGATGTCTGCACTCCCATGTTCATTGCAG
>NW_007757300.1:2287-3589 GCF_000696425.1 Galeopterus variegatus | reverse complement strand
GGGGCCGCCTGAAACTTACTACCCCTAGACTTTTTAGTGATGTGAGTCCATAAATTTCCTTCCTTGCTTTAACCCAGTTTGAGTTGAGTTTCTGTTATTAGCAAACAAGAGTCCTGACTACTATAGTGCCCTTCCGGTTGTCCCAAGGGCTGTCCCACTCTCAGGGCTCATCAAGGCTCATCGGCGCTGGGGTGAATGAATGAAACTGCTGCTTACTGCAGGTGGGGCTTTCTCAGAAGCCGCTTGACATGCTCTGCTTGGTGCACTTCCAAGATTGGCTTTTCTTCCTGTGAGAAAGGGGACAGGCTTATGATTGGTGCACAAATTCCTGTTACGGTTTTGGTCTTTTGGGGGGCAGTCACCACAGAGGGCAGGATTTGGGGTACGAGCTGCTCTTCTGGATTAAGCATTCCGAAGCACCTGTCATTTCTTGGACAGAGGAGCAGGGTCCTGTTTATAAAGCACTTGCTTTCATGAAATGCCAGAGGTCTGGCCCTTGACTCACCTGCTTCCTGACTGTACCAGCCACTGGTGTTTTTTTCCCTTGGAGATTTGGTGATTTCCCATCATGGATCAAACCATGTTTCAAGAATGAAACATGTCTAATCCCAGCATTTTTACTTTTGGGGATGAGGAGTTCCTTTTGCTCATTTCTTATTTTTTCAGCACTTTAAAAAAGAAACTTTAATGGTAATGTTTTAAAATGTTTTCTCCAAGCAATGAGCTTTCCACATTAATCATCTACTTTGCTACATATATTGAATGTGTAAATTTTACATGCTGTGAGATGAGATATATCTAGAACTTGAGTAGAATCCAAAAGATCTGGTGAGAATCCTGACTGGCTACTTAGTAGCTGTGTGCCCCAGGCAAGTTATATCTCTACCTCTCAGGCCCCTCACTAGTAAACAGAGAAAATAATAGCAGCTTCCAGAAGGCTGTCGTGAGGATTAGATAAGATAATATCTGCAAAGCACTTGTACAATGCCTGCCCAGGACACACACTCAATAAGTGATAGCTGTGACCATCATAATGAAGATAACCTTTCTTTTTTCTAACGTTTCTAGTAAAGGCATCAGAAATGGCCTCTTTTTCCATAAAGAAAAAAGTATGTATATAAACTTTTGTATTTTATGAGAAGCACCTCATCAGCTCTTGCAATTGGGAGAAATAGAGGAAGACTTAATTTCCATATCAAATTGAAAAGTTAAGAAGCTATGCCTATTAACTGGAACAGCTTAGTGTTATTTTCTTGTTTTGTTTTTAAGCAGCGATATGGCACATTATCCCCAGATTCCAGC
>NW_007757300.1:0-758 GCF_000696425.1 Galeopterus variegatus | reverse complement strand
GGAGGGAGGGAGGGAAAGAGAGAAGAAGAAATAACCCATAATCGTCATACGGTTGGTAGCAACACAAGCTGATGGAAGAGAAACAGGTCTCTCAAGATGGTGCACATAGATTTTGGGGCTTTTAGTTTCCTTTTGGTGAAAAAACATGTTTTTTTCACTGTTTTAAGGCAAATACTATTGTTTTATCTTTTACAATTTGCTGGTTGGTTTCTTGTTTTATTACATTTCCAGGTTCCTATTTCCCCCAAAGAAAATTGGGGGTTGATGTTGTGATGTTAGGGTGCAGGATAGAGACACGCTGAGTTGTGGGGGCTCGTGTCTTCCCTTCATCCTCCTCTCCAGCGTGTGCTTGTGGCTTAGACATACCGCCGTCAATATTTCAGTGTCTTTCCTCTACATCTAAACCTAAATCTCTATCTACCTCTGTATATCTACAGTAGTCCCCCCAGCTGCGGTTTTGCTTTCTACAGTTTCAGTTACCTGTGATCAACTGCAATATGAAAATATTAAATAGAAAGTTCCAAAAACAAACAGCAAGTTTTAAGCTGAGCAGCATAATAAAATCTCATGCCATCCTGCTCTGTCCCACTCAGGACACGAATCATCCCTTTGTCCAGCATGTCCATGCTGAATATGCTCCCCGTCCATTAGCCACTTAGCTGTCTCTGTTTTCATCTCACATCAGCACAAGAAGGGTGAGCAAAGCACCATAAGATATTTTGAGAGAGAGAGAGACCACATTCACATAACTTTTATTA
>NW_007757299.1:6407-6907 GCF_000696425.1 Galeopterus variegatus | reverse complement strand
GGGTGGAGGGTGGAGAAAGGGAAGGAGTTTACATTTCAGCCTGTAAACCACCTTAAATTGTTCCTTAGACATTGGTTCACTACATGCCTTTCAGTTCTGCCAATTTCTTCAGCTTATTCAAGTTCAGTTCATTCAACATGCAATTCACTTTATTCAAATAAGTAAACATGTAAATTTAAAAATCCAAAGGTCCTACAGGAGCACGGGAAAGCAAAGAGGTATCAGGGAAGTGATGGTTTGACACACGGAAATCCGGGCATGTCAAAGTGCCCCAGGTAGTAGTGTATGTGGCTATTGTCGTACAGTCATCCCTGTGTTCATTGCATTTAGTGCTTTGTACTTTTAGACCAATAGTAAGAAAAAAAAATCAACTTAGCTCAAGTGAAAGAGCTGTCATGTCCCATTTCCCACATAACGTCCCACCACTAAAAATGGCAGGGGCTGGCCTGTTGGCTCAGCTGGTTAGCACAGTGTTATAAGTGTCAAGGGTTCAGATCCCC
>NW_007757299.1:5571-6076 GCF_000696425.1 Galeopterus variegatus | reverse complement strand
GATGTGAGCCTTGAAGACTCGGCATGATTTAGGACCAATCATTTATTCATTCATTCATTCACTCGTGAAATATTTTAAGCAACAGTAAAGTCATGTCATCAAGGCAGAAAAGTACAGGACCTATAGAAGAAACAGTAAGGACTGTTGTGTTTCTGAAGCATGGATTTGTGAAGGGTAATAATGAGAATCAAGATTTGGAAGCTAGATCAGGGCCTTGTGTACCAAACTGAAGAATGTGGACTGCTCTGGCTTATTTATTTATTTTGGCAGGACGGCTGGCCGGTACGGGGATCCAAACCATGACCTTGATGTTATAAGGCTGTGCTCTAACCAGCTGAGCTAACTGGCCAGCTCCTTCTCTGGTTGATGTAGTGGGAGCTAAAGAAGGTGTCTGAGCAGAGAAGTTATACTCATTATTCTTTTATTTATTGAACAGTCTCATTAAAAAATATTAGCATGGGGCCGGCCCGGTGGCGCACTGCTACAGTGCGTGGCTTGGGAGTGC
>NW_007757299.1:2360-4583 GCF_000696425.1 Galeopterus variegatus | reverse complement strand
TCGGATCCCACATACAGACCGGCCGCTCACTGGCTGAGCGAGGTGCGGGAGCAACACCGAGGGTTGCGATCCCGTTGCTGGTCCCGGTCCGGTACGGGTGCGACACTGAGGGTTGCGATCCGTTGCCGGTCACGAAAAAAGACAAAAAGGAAAAATATATATATATATATATATATTAGCATGCTATCTGTGCCATGTGGCAGATGTTGGGTGCACAGAGGTGAAAAAACACACATTGGCTCTGTTCTCGCAGAACTTACAGCAGTCAGGAGAGAGACAGACAATAAAGAAATATACGTACAAATAAATACCTGATTTAAAATCATGATTAGGCAGATGAAGAAAAAGAACAGGATCCTCTTAGAGAATAATGAGGGGTTGGGAACTTGATGGAGTTCGGGGATCAGAGAAGTCCTCTCTAAGGAAATGACATTAGAACTGAGACCTGAAGGATGCATGGGTGATGGCCAAGTGAAGATCCGGGACACAAAACTTGCATGCTTACATAAAGACCCTCAAGAAGAAAGGAGTTTGTGGAGCTCAAGAGACTGGAAATCGAACTCATAGAAGCACAGAGTAGAAGGTTGGTTGCCAGAAACTGGGGAGATGTTGGTCAAAGGGTACAAAGCTTCAGTTATGCAGGATGAATACATTCTGGAGACTATGGCTCACGATACTGTACTGTATACTTGGAATTTGCTAAGAGAGTAGATCTTACATGTTCCCGTAACACAAAACTTGGTATAAGTATGAGAGGTGACGGGTATGTTTATTAGCTGGATTGTGGTAATCATTTCACAATGCATACAGACATCAAAATATCACATTGCACACCTTGAGTATATACAATTATTATTTGTCAATTATACCTCAATAAAGCTGGAGGTGGGGGGAGAGACTGGAGAAAAGCTGGTGTAAAAGGAGGTGCCCAGAGTGGGTGCACAGAGGGAAACAGGCGTGTCCAAGTTGGCCTTGTGAGCTGTGGCAATGAGCCTGAGTTTAAGTGCCCTGGCGAGCAGGGGGACGACCCGATCCCGTCTACAACTGGGAAGCATCACCCTGGACACAGTGTGGGGAGTGCACTGGGAGCATGGCAGCTCTGGGATGCCAGCTATGAGGCTTCAGTAGCTGCCAGGTGAGACCATGGTGACTGCGACTAGGCAGTTGTCCATGGGGTGGAGAGAAACGCTCCCAGAAGGTTCATTTGGCCAAGGTAGGGTTTAGAGGGGAGAGGCTAGAGGCAGGGAGGCCAGACTACGAGGCTGGTGTGATTATCTCAGCGAGCGACTGGAGCGAGGCATGAGAGAGAAGGATGCGCAGTGTGTCACTTGGAAAAAACCTCACCCAGACTCCCAGGATGGAGAGGCCCCTGCCAAGGTGGAGAGCAAAGGTGAGAAAGCTGGGCAAGGAGACATGAAAGCTTCAAGCCAGCTGGTTACCACTGAGAGGAGGCCCCTGCCTGAATAAAGGGCAGAGGTGTGGTGGAGCAGGGGCAGAGGATGGGTCTGGTTTGGGAGCTCTCAACTTTGGGGGGCAAGGACGATCCCCAGGTAAAAATACCCAGGAAGGACTGAGAAGCGAGGCCAGAGCAGGGGCTCATGAGATGGTCCTCCATCTCTCACTGAGCTGAGTGTCACCGGGGGAACGGAAGAGGAAAAGCATCATAAAGGTACCCAGAGCTCGAGGCAGCTCCGACTACAGCAGGAACACAGAAATGCAAATGAAAGTCCCCTCAAATACTCGTAACTTCCACCTATTCTGATGCTGTGTTAAATTATGTTATATAATCTTAACAATAGCAGCTAACCATTTAGTGAGTTTTGGGGTTTTTTAAAATGTATTTATTGAACCAAAATTGATTATTTATACATCTTTTGGGGGTTCAACATTGAGATATGTTGATCAAATCAATATTACTAGCATATATATTGTTACAAATCATAATTATTCTTTATGCCCCTTGTCCAATCTCTCCTCATCCCCCTCTCACTCCCCCTTCCACTCTCTAATTGCCCTAGATTTCTTCTCTCCTTCTGAAAGAATAATGGTTACTCTGTTGATTTGTTGCGTAGATGATCTGCTCAATGCTGAGAGGTGTGATCAGATCCTCCAATATTACATCATAGAGCAGATGCTTCTTCTGTCACTCTGAAATGGGCTTTGTGGAGAGAGACATCCTCTTCTTTATCTATGCTGGTGACTCTCCTCATATCAATGCACTCC
>NW_007757299.1:0-1510 GCF_000696425.1 Galeopterus variegatus | reverse complement strand
TTATAGGTACTTCTGGCTCTCCAGAGACCCGGTGGATCAGTGTTCTGTAGAATCTCTGATCTGGGCCTGAGTTTTTTCATCAAACTGCACCCCATGCAATTCTGCATTCCTGACCAGTCTCCTCTGAGTGGTCCTGTGCTGATTGGGGGGTGGATCAGCTGTCCTTGCTGTGTCCCAGTGTTCTCTCAGTGGGCCCATCTCCCCCACCGCCTGTGCTCCAAACATTTCCCATGGGATAGGCCCTGCACTGGTCCCTTGCAATGACTCACTGGCCTCTGAATGGCTCCCTTTTTTCAGTTGTTCTGGCTCCTCGCTCCTGTGTGGGTCCACGGGAACCCTATTAGCAGTCTTGCTGTCCTGGGGGCCACCAAGGCCCTCTTCTCCCCTGCAGCCTCCAAGTAACTCCATCTGAAGGGCACAGCTGTGGCATTTGCCGGCTCCTGCTCCATTCGCTCAGCAGCTCCAGCCTTAAAGTGGCCATGGCACGAAATGCTCTGAGCAGTTTTTTCTTTCTCTCATCATGGTTTCTCCCACCTTCATGAGTTCCATAGGTCTCTCCTCCTCTTCCCCTGAGCTCCAGCAGCCCCATCTTGGCCGATGTTACATTTTCATAGTTGTAAATTGGTTGATTTGTGGGAGAGAGTGATGCTGGGGACCATCTATTCTGACATCTTGACTGGAACTCTAGTGAGTTTCTTTAATGTGATGAGCTCCTATTCCATATTGATACACATATGTGTGTTACATGTGGGTCATTTAATATAACAGTACCAAACATTTCTATAGGGTTTGCCCTATGCCAGGCCCTGTTCTAAGCTCTTTACATTTATTAACTTACTCATAAGGTAGATAGTGTTATTACAACTGTATTAGTCTGCTTTCTGTTGCTTATAATGGAATACCTGAAACTGGGTAATTTATAAGAAAAGAGGTTTGTTTCTTACCATTTTGAGGGCTGTGAAAGTCCAAGGTCTAGGGAACATACCTGGTGAGGGCCTTCTTCTTAGTGGTGACTCCC
Organism: Galeopterus variegatus; assembly: GCF_000696425.1. Classification (NCBI taxonomy): domain Eukaryota; kingdom Metazoa; phylum Chordata; class Mammalia; order Dermoptera; family Cynocephalidae; genus Galeopterus; species Galeopterus variegatus. The sequence continues at coordinate 492 of NW_007757299.1, read as the reverse complement.
TACAGCAATGCAGGGTGTCACATGTCAAGAATCACAAGAGGCTGTCTGGTTAGTTCNGTTATTGTGGTGACTGTGGTGGGCCACCCACATGGAGGTGATGTTTTTGGCATGCTCCTTGACACTGGCATGGTGTGCCTGGTTGTGCAATGGGGATCCACTCCCCTTCTCCATTCCTTGGGTCCCTGGGGCCCCGAGGTGTTGACACAGTGTGCCTGGCTGTGGCAAGTAGGTCTGGTCCCCTTCTCCATGCCTTGGGTTCCCAGGCAAGCCCCAAGGCACTGGCATGGTGTGCCTGGTTGTAGGAGTTGGGTCCAGTCCCTGGCTCCAAGCCTCTGGCTCCCGGGCAGGCCCCAAGGCCCTGGTGGTGTGCCTGGGCCGGAACTAATTTTTTGTCCTTTGCTTACTTCTATAATGGGGGAACTTCCTGTGGAAACCAGTACTTGAGCCGTGTGGTTGTTTAAATTGCTACTTTGCTGCTGTTTCCCTAGGGAA
>NW_007757298.1:5642-6907 GCF_000696425.1 Galeopterus variegatus | reverse complement strand
TTTCCTCATCTATCAAGTAAGAATGATAGAAAGAATAATAAAAGCAAAATCATAGCAGTAATGGTTATGTTGCAGTGGTACCTATGTGGCATGTATTTTGAACAAGGATTATCTCAGTATTATGACTATAGCCCTGGGAGATATGTACTGTTCCTATTTTACCAAAATGGAAATTCTGATAACATAATGCATTGAATTATATATATATATATATATATATATATATATATATATACACACACACACATATGTATATAAATATATATAATCATCAGAATAACATATACAATTACCACAATATGTAATCATCAGAATAATGCTATGCTTTAAATACAATGCAATGCACTGTTATTATAATAAAATACACACACACGGCATAATGATAACATATTGCATTTAGTTAAGCATATAAAGTACCTACCAAAGCATCCAGTTGTGGGAGTTTAAGGAAAAGTGGCTATTATTATGGTAAATTATAAGCCTATTTACTAAAAGTTATTTTTATTTTTATTGAAACGATTGTACATATCTGTGAGGTATAGCATTGACTATCAATATCTGTGTGCAATATGTGATGCTCAAGTCAGGATAATTAGTATACTCAACACTATAAAATGTAATCATTTTTTGTGGCCCTTTACCAATTTCTTACTAACCTCCCTTATTCCTCCCCCTTTCCCACCTCTGGTAGCCTCAGTTCTGTTTTCTTCTTTTGAAAGTTCAACCAATTATTGTGATTGTTGTATCTTTCTTTCTTTGATTATTTTTATAGCTCCCACTTATTAGTGAGGACATGCGGTATTTCTTTTTCTGTGCCTGGCTTTTTCACTTAATATAATTTTCTCCAAGTGCATCCATGTTGCTGCAAATGGCAGAATTTCATTTTTTTTATTCCATTGTGCATATATACCACATTTTCTTTATCCAGTCTTCCATCAATGGACATTTAGGTTGTTTCCAACTCTTGGCTATTGTAAATAGAGCTATGGTAAACATGGGAGTGAGGATATCCCTTTGACATGATGATTTCCGTTCTTTTGAGTATATATCCAGTGGTGAGTTTGCTGGATTTTATGGCAGTTCTGTCTGTAGTAGTTTGAGGAAATTCCCTACCATTTTCCATAATGGCTGCACTAATTTACAGTCCTACCAAGACTGTAGGAGGGTTTCCCTTTCTTTGCATCCTTGCCAGCATTAGTTATCGTCTGTCTTTTTGATAATAACCAGTCTAACTAGGGTGAGATGATATTGCAATGTGGTTTTGA
>NW_007757298.1:3390-4588 GCF_000696425.1 Galeopterus variegatus | reverse complement strand
TCCTTGTGTATTCTGGATATTAATCCCTTTTGGATGCATAGTTTTCAAATATTTTCTCCCACTCCATAGGTTGCCTTTTCTCTCTGTTAATTGTTTCTTTCCCTTTGCAGAAGATTTTTCATATGATATAATCCTGCACTTTTGGGGTCTTATTCATAAAGTCTTTACCTAGTCCTACATCCTGATGTGATCACCCTATGCTTTCTTTTAGGAGTTTTACAGTTTCAGGTCTTATATTTAAGTCTTTTATCCATTTTGTGTAGGTTTTGGTATATGGTGAGATGTATGGATCTAGTTTTCTACATATGGATGTCCAATTTTCCCAGCACCATTTATTGAAAAGGCAGTCTTTTCTCCAAGTATGTTCTTGTTACCTTTGTCCAAAATCAGTTGACTGTACATTTGTGGGTTGATTTCTGGGTTCTCTATTCTATTTCATTGGTGTGAGTGTCTATTTTTATGCCAGTACCATGCTGTTTTGGTTACTATAGCTTTGTTGTATAATTTGAAATCAAGCAGTGTTATGCCTCTGGCTTTATTCTTTATGATCAGGATTGCTTTGGCTATTCAGGGTCATTTGTTGTTCCATATGTTTCTTTCCCCCTCAGGATTACTTTGGCTATTCAGGGTCTTTTACTGTTCCTTATGAATGTTAGGATTGTTTTTTCTATTTCTGTGAAGAATAGCATTGGCATTTTGATGGGGATTGCATTGAATCTGTGGATTGCTTTGGGTAGAATGGACAATATTTGGATGGGGATTGCATTAAATTTGGATATCATTTTGGGTAGTGCGGACATTTTCATGTGGTTAATTCTTCCAATCCAAGAGCATGGAATGTCTTTCCATCTTTTTGCATCCTGTTTAATTTTCTTCATCCATGATTGGTAGTCTTGTTGTAGAGATCTTCCAACTTCATGGTAGAATTCATTCCCAGGTATTTTATTGTTTTGGTGACAATTGTAAATGGGCTTGCTTTCTTGATTTTTTTTCTGCTAGTTTGTTACTGGAGTATAAAAATGCTACTGATTTTTGTGTGTTGATTTTGTATCCTGCAACCTTACTGAAATCATTTATTAGCTCTAAGAGCTTTTTTGTAGAGGTTCTAGGTTTTTTGATATATATGATCATTTCATTTGCAAACAGGGACAGTTTGACTTCATCTTTTCCAATATGGATGCCCTTTATTTCTTTCTCT
>NW_007757298.1:0-825 GCF_000696425.1 Galeopterus variegatus | reverse complement strand
TCATGCAAAAACTTTTCTAACACCACTGCTTAAGCACCAGTTTAATTTTGCAATATTAAACACATATTAGCCAGATTGGGTGAAAAAAATTCCTTCCTTCCCTCTTTTCTGCCTTCCTTCCTTTCTCTCTCACTTGCTTTCTTCCCTTCCTTCCTTCCCTCTATTGTTGTCTCCCCCTCCATCTTTGTACTTCACTGCCCATCTTCTCTCTTTCTAGTGAGGGAGAAAGGTTGTTTCTTAAGAGTAGGTATGACAACGAATTTCTCCATTCAATTTCTTGAGTTGGTTTTTGAAAGTTAGTAAATCAAGGGTAAAATTATGTAAAAGGATGATAAAGTAAACTACTATAGTTGTGCATACTATTATTATAGACCAGACATACAGATTTCAAAATGTACTTTTTTGGTGCTATCATAAATTGCTGCTTTATAAAAAGCACTTTTGACTGTAAATAATTTATTTATATTTTAATGTTGTTGTCTTCGCAACATATTTATCATAGCAGAATTGTGGGGTTGTTTTGGTTTGGGTTTTTTTGTTTGTTTGTTTTTTGTTTTGGGGTATTTTTTTTTGACAATGTATCAAAACATTGCCAACAAGAACTGTTCGGAAAAAAATATGACCTTCCTTATTGTTTTTCCAATGAGACAATGTAAAGAGAAAAACCCAAATAATCTAAACAATATTTAACACCTTTAGCATCTGTTGGAAAGCAAAATGAAGACTAATGTTCTCCTAGATAGCTCATTCAATGTTTATCTTGATGACTAGAAAACAAGCAACCGAACAATCATTGAACTGAATTACAATAAAATGTATGTTTTT
>NW_007757297.1:0-6907 GCF_000696425.1 Galeopterus variegatus | reverse complement strand
AAGACACCCTCCAAGCTCTGCCCAGACAAGAGCTCCTGGAGACCCCTGAACAGAAGCAGGACCCTGGAAGCTGTGCCACGAGGCCGGGGTGGGGTCTGAGAGGGGCTGGTGTTGTGGGGACCCCAGAAGCAGCAGCCAGCCCTCTGCCCACATGTGGACGGGTGTCATGGGCCTGTTCCACAGAGGCAGTAACTCAGGAAGGGGCGGCCCTGGGTTCAGCTTTGCATCCCTGGGTACCTGGTACCTGCTCCCAATTTCAGGTCTGGTCCAGACAGGCCCCAAGGTCGTCTGCCCTCTCTGGCCTTGAATTTCTCTCTGTTCGTAGGTTGGATCATCCCCCTCCAGCCAGGCTCCCAGGTCTGGTAGAGTCCTGGAGGGACCACCCTCCGATTTAGAGGCCATGGGAGAGATGTGACGCCCACTTCCACTTGTACCCCACCCCAGGCCTGCAGTAAATGCCACCCAAGCAGCACCCTCCACGCAGTAAGAGGAAGCCGGGCCTCTCCCTGGGTCAGCACAGCTGCAGATGCTCTGGGCCAGGGCTGGCCAGGGCCGGGAGACTATAGCTGGCTTTGCTAGCCTGACCTCCCCTCCCTGTCCACATGAGAGTGACCTGGGTAGACAGTCCCCCTCTGGCTGGACTCTGTGCCCCCCAGAGCCAGGCAGTGAGATGTAACAGAATTTGATGTCAGACAGCCCAAGTCCAAACCTCACCCACCAACACTTAAAATTCCAGAGCAATTTGGGGCAAGTCTTTTAACTTCCCGTAACCTCAGTTTCCTCATCTATAAATGGAGGCCATAGCTCTCGCCTGCAGAACCTGCTGAGTGTGAAAGTGGGGACATGTGTGAGCAGACAGCACGGAGGCACCAGGGTGGGCTTTCTGACCTGCTCCTCGAGCAGTTGGCCTGCCCCCAGGTCCTGCCGACCTGACACCTCAGCTTCTACTTTCAATGCCCCAAATCCACAGACTTGGAGGGTTTGGGGGAGGGGGATCTGTAGTTTAAAATAAAGTGGAATTTGCCTCTCATTAAAATGAAGTTTGTCACCTCTATCATAAATTGTCTTTCTCAGCTGCAGAAAAAGGTCCATTAACACATTTTTTTTCCTTCTCCAAATGAGGCGAAAGTGGGTAGATTTGAAAATCCCTGTGGACAGTGAAAAAGCCAGAAAAGCCCTCTTTACCCCCCACCTCCAGCTGCCCCCCAGCAGCCAAAAAATCATTGTAATTATCTGTCTGGGAGCAGGCTCAGGGAGAGCGCCTTAGCACGGTTCGTTAAGGCGCTAATTAGCAGGAACCAGCTTCAGCTCGGGGGTGTTGGTGGACCAGGAGAGTGGGCTTCAGTCTCTCCCTCCCCTCCTACCACCTCCCAACCTTCCACCCCCTCAGCCTCACCTGGTTTATGGGCATTCGTGACACCTAGGTGACACCTGGTTGGGAACTAAGGGGTGTCCCCATGGCTACAGAGCATGAGCTCATGAAGAGAGAGGGGAGTGTAGAGAAGCCAGGGAAGGGGCTGCCCAATGGAGACCTCAGAGCCCAGGTCCCCACAGTAGCCCTATCCCATGAGGTCTCAGTCTCCACATCTGAGCAATGGGGTGCATGGCCACATGACTGCTAAAGACCCACAGCAGTGGGGGAAGGGGGTTGTCTGGAGCTCTGAGCACTTTCAATTCTAATATTATAACAATGTGACCAACATTTAATCAACACCTGCTTTGTGCGGGGCTTGACTGACTCCCTTTACCTTGACACAATAGCCGCATGACATAGGTACAATCCCCACTTTACAGATAAGGAGGCTGGTCACATCGGGGCTCCTTGACAGCTAGTAGGTAACATGTGAATGGAAGCACCCCCACACCCTGGAAGCCTGTCCATCCCAGCCCCTGACTCCAGCCCCAGACCCCTCCCCATATAGGAAGGAACGCATGATTCTCCAGCCCGGGCACCTTTCAGCACAGCAACCCTGTGACTGTGCAGGTATAAAGGCACTCAGCTGGGGTCACACTGCCTGTGAGAGCAAGGATTTTAAGGATATGGTATGATCTGACTCCACAATCCTGGAAACTCACTCTTGGGCTGGCCCAGAGCAAAGCTTCTCCTCCAACGCCCTCAGCCTGGGAACTTTTCCAAGGAGCAGCTGCCCCTCTCTATCTGTCCAGCCTATTCAGGGGTCTCTGGGCTTCCCACCCCCTCCCTTAAATTCTGAGAACGCCCCTCAGGCTCCCACCAGCCCTCAAAAATGTCCTTCATCCATCCCACACATCCATAGCTCCAAAGGGGCCGTTGAGTCAGGAGGTGTGGGAGGGGAGCAGCAGTTCCAAGACCCCAAATGGGGAGTCCCACCCCACTGCTGCCCTCCTCACCTGCACAGCTCCCAAGGCAGGAGGCTCAGGCTCCAATCCTGCCCTATTCAACCCCCTGTGGGAACACAGGCCATCCCATGCCCTCTCTGGGGAGACTGGGCAAAGGGGCTAGAAAACCCTGCACCCTCCCCCAGACCCTGGAGGGACGAGGTAGGGGTGGGAGTGAGCAGGGGTGGGAGTGAGCAGGGGAGTGTAGGCTTTCACTCCTGTGAGGCCCTGAGCCAGCACTGGCCGCACCTGACTGCCAGATCCCACTCTGTCCCCAGCCAGAGTCTGCCAACCAAGAAAACCCTGCACCCTCCCCCAGACCCTGGAGGGACGAGGTAGGGGTGGGAGTGAGCAGGGATGGGAGTGAGCAGGGGAGTGTAGGCCTTCACTCCTGTGAGGCCCTGAGCCAGCACTGGCCGCACCTGACTGCCAGATCCCACTCTGTCCCCAGCCAGACTCTGCCAACCGCCCTCCAGCCCTTTGCCTGCCTTCCAGTTTAGATTCCACCTCAGAATCAAGGAGCAGCCCCATCAATTCCACTCACACACCCTCAGACGCTGGAGGCTGTGGGGAATCCTGCAGGAGGCCTCCCAAACCCCCCAGGATCACAAGACTTCTCACACTCAATGCACACGCATGCTCTCACATACAGTCCCAAGCCTGTCACCCAGAGCAGAGCATGGGAACCAGGAGACCAGCCCACCCACCATGCACAGAGTCCATCTGCCCACCCAGTTTAGGGAGTGATATCAGTAATCAGAGCAGCAGGTTAATAGGTCACAGGACCAATGGCCACTCAGCAGAAGTAGAAGAAAAGAAGCTTCCTGACCACACACTGGGCCCTGACCCTGGTCACAGGGATCATCAGTGGGTGCTCCTGGATGTTAGCCTTCCCTACCTGGGTCTGACCACCTGCAGAGGAAAGTGTCCCAGAGCAGGTGGACTCGGCACCCAGCATCAGTGCCCAAGGGGTCCTCCACAGCAGCCCCCCACCGTCACCGCTCGGGCTCCTGGGTCTGGCCCCAGAGAGGCCAAGGGCTCCAGCTGAAGTCACACAGCAGGTCAGGGCCAAGCTGGGACTAAAACCCAGGTTTCCCACTGGCTGGGGTGGGAACAACGCAGGTTGTGAAGGGAGCACAGCCTGATGCCCATATCACGGGCTGTCTTATCTCCTAGAACCGAGGACAGCGGAGCCTTGGGCCTAGAAGGACAGGCACCCAACCCACCCCTCTCTCCACCAGCAATTCTCTCTCCAGACTCCTTGGCCATGGCCTTCAATACTGTTTGCATACTTGTGATGACAGCAAGCTCACAGCCACCCAAGGTAGCCCATCCACCCGTAGCTCTAATTGAGTTCCCCCTCCCTGGACCTGGGTCTCCCATGGGGCGGTGGGTGCCCCTTACAAGTCAGGGTTTAGGGGAAGGGCTCCAGCCCCTCAGTAAGTGCAGCCCCTGAGCCTGCCATTCTCCAGGTTTCAGGTACCAGGGCCACACCCTGCCGCCTCCTGTTCGTGTCCCAAGGTGGGGCCCAGGTGTAGCACCAACTGGCAGACTGCTGAAGGCCAGTCCTTCCCTCTCTCTGAGGTGAAACAACTTATGTAAAGCCCTAGCCCCAGCGGCTCTGGCAGTGTGGGCCCACCATATCCAGCTCTGAACAGGGTCCCGCACACCAGGCACCACTGAGCCACCCTGGCCTTCCCCTCCTTCATACCAGACTCTCTGCTCCTTTTAATACAGCCTCGCTCACGCGAGCTGAGGCTCTCTAGCACCCCTCCCTATGTCTGTGCCTCTCTAGGCCCAGACCAACATTGTGGGGGTGGCTCTTCCTGTGTGCCCATTGCTGGAAAATTAGTCGGTTTCCAAACTCTGAAAATATCTCCCTGCCAGCTTGGCCTGTCTCTGAGGTTGGCCCCAGGCACCAGGCCAGAGGCTGGAGGGTCTCCCCTAAAATCTGGACAGCAGCAGACACCCCACCGTCCCCCAGATACCCGTTCCAGGCCTCTGTCCTTCCATCAGCATTCCCAGCATTCCCAGCATTCCCTCAATAGTGCAGCCGGCTGTCCCTGAGCCCAGGCCTGGTGAGTTACAGCCCATCCATCCCTCCCAATATCCTCGCCGCCGCCTCCATGGGCCCATATTACAGCATACACATCTGTCAGCCTGTGGCCGCCACTGCCACCACTGTTTCCAGGGAGACAGACTCCATTTATGACATTATCAGAAAGTCTGGCCCCTCCCTTCTCCTCCTGGCCCCACCTCTACCTCCCTTTATGGGGACAGAGATTTGGGCTGTAAATATCACCACATGTCTTCCCTGCAGATTCTAACAGGGCCTGAATACATCGCTTGCTCCTTGAGGTCACTGAAACCAGACACACACAGCCACAGCTATTTGGGCACATTAAGGCCTCACTCTGACTGCCCTGGCCACCCTACTGCCACACCCAGGGCCACTGGAGAGTCCCCAGCCCACCCCTACCCATGCATCCCCTCCTGTCCTGCAAGCCCTAAGACAGCATCTGCTCACATTAGAGGCAGTCTAGGGGGCAGATCCTGCCCCAGGGCTTTAGCAGGAAGGAAGAAAGGAAGCTGACCCTGAATGAGCCCCCATCTTGGGGGCCACAACATGACAGGCCCTTCACATATCAGTCACCAGCAGTTCTTCTCCAAGCAGCTGTGCAAAGAGCAGATGTCATGGAGGAGAAAACTGAGCCTCTGTCCAAGGTTGCACATATAGCTGGTTTGTGGCAAGCTAGGATTTGAACCCAGATCCTTAGACAACAAGGCTCTTCCCACTGCAGCCCCAGTCCCCAAGGCCTGAGGGCTGAGAGCTGACACGTTCTAAGCATTTCACGTGTTTTAACTAACTTAACCCTCACAACGACTCCATAAGGTCAGCACTGCTAATACGTATACCCATTTTACAGACAGGACACTGAGGCATAGCCAAGCCCACCCAGCTTCTAGTTAGAAGAGCCAGGATTCAAAGCCAGGCAGGCTGGCCCCAGAGCCCAGCTCTACGGAATCTGCTCACAGCAGCCTTCTAGACTAGCCGCTGGGGCATTCCCACTGCCTCAGCAAGACTCAGCCCCTTCCGTGAGCCCACACTGCAGAGAGGACCCCCACTGCAGACGTAACACGAGGGGAGGAAGCCCAGGCACTGGGCCTGCTACTTTGCAGGTGCACACTCCAGCCTTCTCCAACCCCCAGCCTTAGTTCCAGTGGGATACTGAGGATTAAATATTCACAACTTAGTCCACCATCAGGTGGGGAGCAAGTGATATGTGGTGGTATTATTATTTCTGTCATGGTTATCATGGTGGGGGTTTGATCCTGTCATTGTAGGCCTTCACCCCCCACAGGACAGGCGTGTGCATGCGCGCGCGCACACACACACACATGGTTATCATGGTGGGGGTTTGATCCTGTCATTGTAGGCCTTCACCCCCCACAGGACAGGTGTGTGCATGCGCGCGCGCCCACACACACACACTAAATGTATGAGAATCTGTGTAAAGTTCTAAGGATCCCTTAGTCTCTTCCACAACACCACAATGGCCCAAACAGCATGAATTGCAAATAATAACAGAAGGACAAAATTAAACCAATGAAAGCACATTAGAATATACAGAGATAATTTTCTGTTGATAATTCCATGATTTCATTGATGGAGAACAAAATTTTCAATAGGCTTTTCCCACAATGGTGAAGTTTTCTACTTAGAAGTTGAAAAGCATAATACATTGATCAAAATCATGCCTTTATTTATTTATTCATTCTTGAATTTATTCATCTAATAAATATTGAATGAGTATTTCTCACATATAAGACATTAAGAAGGTATATAAAGATGAAAAGCGTATAGATCTTGCTCTCTAAGGAAGTGCATTCTATAGAAAATAAGCTACCAAAACACAAAAACAAAAACAACACACACACACACACACTCACACATAACACACATACCATGGCCCCGGGACACTGAGGGCACATCATTCACTCTCTCTCTAGGCCTATGTCACTGCATTAGTGTCTCAGGGCTGCTGTAACAAATTACCAGAAATTTGATGGCTCAGAAGCAACAGAAATGTATTCTCTTACAGTTCTGGAGGCCAGAAGTCCAAAATCAGTTTCACTGGCCAAAAACCAAGGTGTCGGCAGGGCTGGCCATTCCCTCCATAGGCTCTAGGGGAGTGTCCACTCCCGGCCTCTTCAGCTCCCAGTGACCGCTGGCATTCCTTGGCCTGTGGCCGCATCACCCCAATCTCTGCCTCTATGGATACATGGCCCTCTCCTCTTCTGCCTCCCTCTTATAAGGACACCAGTGATTGCATGCATTCAGGGCCTACCCCGACAACCCAGAGTAGCCTCCCCATCTCAAGATCCTTGACTTATTCACATCTACAAAGACCTTTTCCATATAAAGTGACTCACAGGTTCCAGGGATTAGGGCCTGGATCTCTTTGGGAGACATTTTTTTTTTAATTCTTTTTTTTTTTTCTTCCCTTTAAATTTTTATTTTGTCGATATACAATGTGGTTGATTATTA
>NW_007757296.1:5979-6908 GCF_000696425.1 Galeopterus variegatus | reverse complement strand
TATATTGAAATATAAAATTATTCAACATTAAAAAAGAAGGAAAACCTGCTATTTGTGAAAACATAGATGAACCTTAAGGATATTACACTAAGTGAAATAAAGCAGACACAAGAAGATAAAAATGCATGATCTCACTTATATGTGGACTCAAAAAAAAAAAGCTGAACTCATAGCAACAGAGAGTAGAATATGTTGGTTATTTATCAGGGGCTGAAGGGTGGGGAAAAGGGGAATTATTGGTCAAAAATTACAAACTTTCAGTTATAAGATGAATAAGTATTACAGACCTAATGAACAGCAGGGTGACCTTAGTTAATAATAAGTATTATATACTTGAAATTTGCTTAGAGAGTAGATCTGAACTGTTCTCTCTTTCACACACACACACACGCACACACACACACACACGCATGCACCCACACACCACACACATACAGAAAGGTTACTATGTCAGGATTAATTGAGCATCTTTAAGAATAACTTTCTTCCTACTCAGGGACAAATACCCTTCAGCACCTTGTCCAACTATCCTCTAGTTTAAAACAAACTAAAAGTCCCCCCAAATGGCAATAATCTATTTGAAGAAATTTGAATAAAAAAGAAAAAAAACAGGATTTCACAGTTGTTTTATAAAATTATTAGTAACCTGTCAATATTTTTAGGTATTGTTGCTAAATATGGTTTACACTGGACACCATTTAAGAGAATGACTGAAGGCTGACTCTACTCACTCAAAAAGTAACATTTAACAATTATAAATTGAGTGCAAGTCTCCCATTATGCTGACAAAAATGTAAGCAGGGGAGTTGTGGGATAAAGGAGGATAGGTTATTGGCTTGTTTAAGAAAATATGTTTGAGGGGTTGGTCTATTAGTCATTTGCTGCATAACTAATTATCACAAATCTCAATGGCTCAAAATAGAACAAAA
>NW_007757296.1:0-726 GCF_000696425.1 Galeopterus variegatus | reverse complement strand
TCCCTCCCATGAATAGTCATAGATAGCACACTCTTCAACCAGCAACAAAATTGCTACAACATGTGTGTGACATTTCTGCCCAGGGAAGCCCATTAGACACTCAGTTCCCAAAGCTTTTACTGGGGACTGCTCATGTAGGTACTCTCTGCCTAACATGTTCCAGACTCTCAGAAGGAAAGCAGGTTTTTAGCACAAACCATATATATGTTAAGACATATGCATTAAATTATGAACATGTTAAGACATATGTATTAAATTATGAACCTTTCCTTTATAATGTATTCCAGAAATTGATCACACATTAAAAGAGAGCTTGCTGACTAATACTTCAAATGGGTTACAGATGTGTTCAAATGTTGATTCCCTCAGCCCTCTAATCAGGTAGGTGAACACTCTCATTTCTGTTAATCTTGTGTGGCAAAAATTCATTGCAATTCACTGTACATGCCACAATATGAAAATTAATGGAAAATAATACATAAAAAACCTCTGTAAATTCCAAAAGAGTAATCATTCAAACTGTAGTGTAATAAAAATTGAAATGTCCATGTTTTCTCAATCCTGAATTCTACAGATTTTCACATTTTAGATTTCTAAAAGTAAGGTGAAATATACAATCACTTTGAAAAAGTTGTACTGCCACACAGAGGAGCACGTCATAACACAGTGGTCAATTCCTGCATGTGTGTGTTTTAACGTATCTCTTAACTTAGCTCTCTCTTTAAT
>NW_007757295.1:6211-6908 GCF_000696425.1 Galeopterus variegatus | reverse complement strand
ATACTAAAGGGCATCATCGTGATATTTCAGAACATTGTAGATAAAGAGTCTATAAACTTCTACAGACAGAAACAAATAACAACAGTCCAAGAATTAAAATGTCACTGCATATCTCAACAGCAACAAGGAAAGCTAGGCCAAAAATGAAGGAATATATATATATATTTGTTTTTGTTTTGTTTGTTTGTTTTTTAAAAGATGACCGGTTAGGGGATCTTAACCCTTGACTTGGTGTTGTCAGCACCACGCTCAGCCAGTGAGCGAACCGGCCATCCCTATATGGGATCCGAACCCGGGGCCTTGGTGTTATCAGCACCGCACTCTACTGAGTGAGCCACGGGCCGGCCCGGTTTTTGTTTTGTTTTGTCTTTTTTCATGTCCGGCAACGGATCGCAACCCTCAGTGTCGCACCCGTACCTGACTGGGACAGGCAATGGGATCGCAACCCTCGGTGTTGCGCCCGCACCTCACTCAGCCAGTGAACGGGAACCGGTCTGTATGTGGGATCCGAACTCTCGGTGGGAGCGCCGCCGCGCTCCCAAGCGGCGCACTGTAGCAGTGCGCCACCGGGCCGGCCCGAAGCAATATCTTTTTTAAATTCTGAAAAAAAATATGATTTCTAACTTAAAATTTTAGCTCGGATATACTTTCAGTCAAGTATTGGAACAGATTTCAGATATTTTCAAACTTATGAATT
>NW_007757295.1:0-1095 GCF_000696425.1 Galeopterus variegatus | reverse complement strand
TTAGCTCACTTGGGAGAGTGTGGTGCTGACAACACCAAGTCAAGGGTTAAGATCCCCTTGTCAGTCATCTTTAAAAAAAAAAAAAAAGGCTGGGGACCAGAAGTATTTTGGATTTTTTTGATTTTGGAATATTTGTAATATATATTAACTGATTCAGTGTCCTTAATCCAATCAAAAAATCCAAAATCCAAAATGCTTCAATGAGCATTTCCTTTGAGCATCATGTGGGCACTCAAAAACTTTTGGATTTTGGAGCATTTTGGATTTCAGATTAGGAATTCTGAATCCATATTTATTATACAAACAATAAGTTAGGCAAACCATGGATAGTACTGAATGCTATATATACTGTTTTTTCATACACGTACTTACCTATGATAGTCTAATTTTTAAATAGTTATTGTAAGAGATTAACAATAATAACTAATAATAACATTAGTTAGTAGGGCCATTATTAAGTAAAATAAGGGTTATTTAAACGCAAGCACTGCAATACAGTGACAGTCAACCTGATAACCTTAGATGGCTACTAAGTGACTAATGGGTGGGTAGCACATACAGCACGGATATGCTAGACAAAGTAGTAATTCGTACGGCGGGACAGCACAAGCTCATATACTACAATATTTCATATTTTTCCCACTGTATCACAATGTACAGTGAAACCACAGCTTTCTATGTCTTTAAATATTCTCTACAGTATCCATTTTAAGGGGTATATGATATTCACTGTATGGATATAACAATTTATTTTACTAATCTCCTACTAGTAGACACTTAGACTGTTCATAATTTTTCAAAACCATAAACAATCTACACTAGTCTTTTAACTAAATCATTTGGTGAAAATATAATTAATATCTTTGCTAATCAGTTCCACAAAAGTAAGAAACAAAACATCTAATCCTAAATATCTACCCACAGAAAACAAGCACACAATACTATATTAAAAGCAGAAAGTTTGTAGGGCTGGCCCATGGCTCACTCGGGAGAGTGTGGTGCTGATAACACCAAGGCCACGGGTTCGGACCCTCTATAGGGATGGCCGGTTCGCTCACTGGCTGAGCATGGTGCTGACAACACCAAGTCAAGGGT
>NW_007757294.1:0-534 GCF_000696425.1 Galeopterus variegatus | reverse complement strand
GTTGAGTTTTAACAGAAATGGTCAAATACCATTTGAAAGTTAAGAACCAAAAAACACAACCTTAACAAGTAAACCATCTAAAACAAAATGTTCCTCAAATTTATAATGTGACCACATAGGAAAGAGAGGGTATTGAGAGGGAAAGAAGTGACAAGAAGGACCAGAGTGTCCAAGAAGGGAAGAAATGGAGCCCACCACACATCTGGTCCACCTATGACTTTAGGTTGTAGATCTGAGTTATAACCCAGGATCTAGGTTACGGAGGCATTGGAAGTGCTATTTGCTTCTAAATTGTTGTTCAAGTTCACAAACTACTATGTATCTGTAAACACTCAGGGCCTTCCCTCATGATTGGGAGAAGTGCCATATACTCAGGGTCGTGGTGGAAGAGTTTTCCTCTGAGGCTTTGATCACCTTATGACAGGGTCAAATCTGGCCTGCTAGTCAAGGGGTCTGCTTTGTTCTACACCATCAAGATTCTAGAACTGAGATATTTTACCTTTAGCATTCATTGTCTGCTTGATTTCACAAGCT
>NW_007757293.1:6344-6908 GCF_000696425.1 Galeopterus variegatus | reverse complement strand
CAATACAACTAATCAATTTCCATATCCTGAGCATGACTTACAACATTTCACATTTTCAATTCGGTTCTATCAGTTCCATATGAGGCAAACCCTCCATGCCGCTCATAGCTCAGCAGCCAAGTTCACTCCTTTCCATCTCCACTGTCTCATTATGTAAGTGGTATTTGACTGGGCTCTGACGGTGCTATAGGCAGAGACTCGCGGTTGGGGAGGGGATAAAAGGCCAGAAGCTGGAGGAAGGGGCAGTGACACCCACTGTGGGTTGTTTGCCCCATAGTAAGCATTCGATAAATGTTTTCTGAGTCTGTGTTCTGCCAACAGATTCAACAACACAGTAGTGAGTGATCTTAATTACTAGAGAACACCAAAGCTGAGGAATTTTGTTACTGTCAGATATGTCAAAATACTGCATAAATGACTATGAACATAAGATAGAAGATAACTCAACTACTAGGGCATCATTTATTGGCCCACATGCCACCCCCAAGGCCCTGTGCTTTGGGTGCTGAGTCATTTATGATCCCTGACTATATAGTCAAAACTAATACAAGTTGCAGCATGACT
>NW_007757293.1:0-3394 GCF_000696425.1 Galeopterus variegatus | reverse complement strand
GGGCCAATGCTCTGAGGATCCCTCAAAACAAAGGGGAGGGTGTCTTTACATTGTTTGGTAGATAAGAGAGAGCAGCCTGCAGCAAGTACTCTTCCTCATTGCATTATATAAAATCCCCTTTATTGAGGACATTGGGATAAATGCCTTTATATTCTTAAAAGTGGGAACTCTTACACTTTTCCTTAAGGAATTACATGGCATTTATCTACAGACACTTTGAATTGTGTATTTGATCAAGTTTCCCTCTTTGCATTTTGATTTGATAGAAAGCATATATCCTCAAGAGAGTGAGAATATAAGCCACTGACTGGGAGAAAGTATTTGCAAAACACATATCTGATCAAGGACTATTATCTAAAATATACAAAGAACTGTTGAAAGTTGGCAATAAGAAAGCAAACAATCTGATTTAAAAATGGGCAAAAGACCTGAATAGACAACTCACCAAAGAAAATATATGGATGGCAAATAAGCATACGAAAAGATGCTCAATATCGTGTGTCATCAGGGAACTGCAAATTAAAACAATGAGATGCCACTACACACATATTAGAATGGCCAAAATCTAAAACACTGACAACACCAAATGCTAGTGAGGACATGGAGCAACAGGAATTCTCATTCATTGCTGGCGGGAATGCAAAATTGTGCAGCCACTGAGGAAAAGTTTGGCAGTTTCTTACAAAAGTAAGCATGCTCTTACCATATGATCCAGCAATTGTGCTCCTTGGTACTTACCCAAATTAGTTGAAAATTTATGTCCACACAAAAGCCTGCACATGAATGTTTATGGGAATTTTATTCATAATTGCCAAAACTTGGAAGCAACCAAGATGTCCTTTCATAGGCGAATGGGTAAATAAAATGTGGTACAGATGATGGCATATTATTCAGTGCTAGAAACAAATGAGTTATCAAGCCACGAAAAGACATGGAGGAACCTTAAATGCATATTACTAAGTGAAAAAAGCCTATCTGAAAGGGCTATATACTCTACGAATTCAACCGTGTGATGTTGTGGAAAAAGCAAAACTAGGAAGATGGTAAAAAGATCAGTAGTTGCCAGAGGCTGGGGGAGGGAGGGTCAATAAAATTAAATTTAATTTATTGAAATTAATGTATTAACTTCACTTATATAAAATGTATATAATTATATGAATTAAATATAATTATATTACAGTCTATAATTATAAATTTATATAATTATAGTATAATAACAATGTATATAAGCTATGAAATTATTAAACAATATAATTTAAAATTTTTACATAAACTTTATTTTAATCTGGTCAACATACTTTCTCTTTTATTATAAGAAAAAAAACAGATAACAGGTAAACCATATAAGGAATTCTGAACTATACAGCAATAAAAGCCCTGACCTGGCTTCCCCAGCTCTGTAACAGCTGTTGACCGAGGACATCTTACTCCACACACCCTAGGCAGTCACCACCTCTGCTGATGTGGGACCACAGGACAATGTAATGGTGAGATTCTCTTATCTCAACTTTTTCTGAAGCGAGTAAGGATTTTACTTCCTCCTTGACAAACTGCATTGTTCAGCCTCTGCCCCAGATATGGAGGAAAGTCCTTTGCCCATCACCTTGGGACAGCACATGCCACAGAGCTCACGCAATGAGCTATCTGTCCTGTGCCATATTATTGTTATATAATTCAAAGTTACAAAAAAGTTGCAAGAAGTTCTGTATACTTTTCAGCCAGATTCCACAATTACTATCATTTGCTTCTTTGCCTGTGTGTGTGTGTGTGTGTGTGTGTGTGTGTGTGTGTGTGTGTGTACAGTTCATGAATCATTTGAGAATAAGTTTAGGCATCATACCTCTTTACTCCTAAATACTTCAGGGTGTATTTCCTAATAACAAAGATTTTATCTTTCATAACCTCAGTACAAACACAAAAATAAGGATTTCAATTCGGATTTGATACAAATTCCCTCAATAAGGGAATACTCTACTAATGAGCTGTTCTTGAAGAGTCCACTGGGGGATGATTTTGATCCAACAAAATTATGACTGGAAAAATTTTGGCAAAAGGACTGAGGGAAAGAAATTAACATATTTAATGTAGATTTAAGGGGGGGGAGAAGCAGGGAATGAGTTTTGGAGAATAACATATAAGTATCATATGTTTTGATGACATAGATATAAATTTCCAATTTAATTTAAAATTGGAGCAAAAGGGAGAGAAAGAGGGAAAACAGAAATAAGTTCATTGTTATACAGGCAACAGGTGGGAGTCAAAGAAATCATTGAGAACTGACAAATCAGAAAGTAAAAGTAAATTTAAAAAACAAGGACAAGAGAATTAAAAATATGCATAAAATATAAATTCTAGAATGAAAACAAATTTTTTAAAATACTAAAAAATGTTTTAAATAACATCAAAGAAAACACATAGAGGAAAAAACAGTAATTATTATGCACATAGTAGCTAAAATAAGATATGTCACAAGGAGGGACGAGCCCTATTAGATATTAAACATACGATAAAGCCTCTGTAATTAAAATGGTGCAGAACCAGAGCCCAAGTTGACAGACCAATGGAATAGAATAGAAAGTTCATAAACAGACTCAAGTACATGTGACATCTCAAAACTGGGGCAAAGATGGGCTTTTATCAAATGGTGCTGGATCAACTAAATTGCATTTGGAGAAAAAAAAAGTTAGAACTTTACCTATACCATATATGAGAATAAACTTATAATGAACCAGAGATCCTAAATATAAAGACAAAAATAAAACCATATGAGTACCAGAAGAAAACCTGGATGGAGTTATCTGTAATCTAGACTCAAAATCAAATGCAACAAAAGAAATGGTTGATAAATGCAGTTACATAAAAAAACCTTTGCATGGCAGAAACCATGGTAAAGCAAAGTCAAAAAACAAACGATAATCTGAGAGAAAATATTTGTAACACATTTCACAGAAAAAACTAATCTCTCTAAAAATATAAAGATCTCTCAAAAATTGAAGAAAAAAAGACTAAAAATCCAAGGGAAAAATGGGCAAAAGACAGTTCACAAAATGTTTATATTTATATAAAAGTAGCCCTTGAATATATGAGAAGATAATCGACTTTGCTCATAATAAGAGAAATAATGGCAACCAGGTTTCTCACCACTGGAGAAGAGAATTAAATACAGAAAGGAACAAGACTATGGCAAACTCTATGGTGCTGGATTGGAAATGGAGATATCAGTGTGAACCCATTTTATACACACACACACACACACACACACACACAGCACACACGCACACACAGCACACACGCACACACACGCACGCACGCACACGCACACACACGCACACACACACGTTTCCTAGCTCTATATGCTCAGATGATCTATACAAAATGATACCAAAATAACAAT
>NW_007757292.1:6024-6909 GCF_000696425.1 Galeopterus variegatus | reverse complement strand
TGCCTGGGCATCTGGCAATGCAGTTGCTTCTTCTAATACTCTGGAGTAGCTTTTGAGGGGGGAGAGACTCCCTCCAGTAGATGTGGTCTACAGTGACAGCTGTGTAGGGTGTTTTAGGTTTGGTCTAGGTAGATCGAGAAGTATAGTTTCTGTATGAATACTTTGACTGTACTCAATGTAAGACTTGTCTGTGAGTGCCTCTGTGGCCTAGGCACTGGGGTGCTCAGCGGTTCCTTGCTGAAGTGAGTGACACCGGGCTGTGTGGTTGGGGTCATGGTTGATGTCGCAAGCCCTTGGGAGAAGCACTGGTGTACACTACTGCTCCTCAGCTAAACTGGGTGACCCTGGATCGGCTGGCTGACAATGGCATATTGCTGTCAATGGCAGAATGAAATGTACTTTTAAGAAAAATGCTCTGAGTGAGATTAATTTTAGAAGATCTGTCTTTACAAACCTAGACCGTGGGTAAATTATAATCTGTAGACAAGTTTTGCTTATTTCCTCTACCTCATGCCACCACCCTGCCTTAATATGTCTGGCACATGAAAGAAGTAGAGACGCGTTAAACAAAAAATAGTGTATATGACTCTAGAATACACCATCCACTTCTGGGAAAGGCATTCTCTCTCTCTCTTTCTTCTTCCAGGCAGCCTGAACATGAAAATCAATGTTCTTTGTTGGTATGTGTCAGACTAGATGTGAAGATTGACTGAGGGATTTGTGCTGAGCACTCTCTGGCATTCAGGTTCGCCTGTGGCCAGAGCAGAACAGGGGTCAGGACTGGGTCTGACACTGTCCTAGAGTTTATTCATACAGACACCGTGGTTCTGAGGCTGCTTAAAGTATTGAGAAACCTAATATTTAAGAAAAAGAAAAGTGGTCAAC
>NW_007757292.1:0-491 GCF_000696425.1 Galeopterus variegatus | reverse complement strand
GGTGGGCCACCCACATGGAGGTGACGTTTTTGGAATACTCCTTCAGCGCTGGTGGTGTGCCTGGTTATCGGAGGGGGGCCTGGTCTGCAACTCCAAACCTCAGGTTGCTGGGCAGACCCCAAGGTACTGGCATGGTATGCCTGGTTGTGGGAAGGGGATCTGGTCCCCTTCTCCATGCCTGGGGTCCCCTGGCAGGACCTGGGTGCTGGCACAGTGTGCCTGGTTGTGGGAAGGGGATCTGGTCCCCTTCTCCATGCCTGGGGTCCCCTGGCAGGCTCCAAGGCACTGGCATGGTGAGCTTGGTTGTGGGAGGGAGATCCAGTCCCCTTCTCCATGCCTTACATCCCCATACAGGCACCATGGTGCTGATGTGGAGTGTCTGGTTGTGGGAGGGCGGGCCAGTCCCCTTCTTCAAGCCTCGGGTCCCTGGGTGAGCCCTGAGGCACTGGTGTGGTGTCTCGTTTTGGGAGGGGTGGTCTGGTCCCCAACTT
>NW_007757291.1:0-6909 GCF_000696425.1 Galeopterus variegatus | reverse complement strand
CAAATGGCATCTTCTTCTCACATGTCTTTTTTCCTAAAGATTAAATGGTAAAAAAAAAAAAGTTCAGTGGTTCCTCTTAGCATATTTCCATGGAGTTGTTGTTTCTACTCTGGTGCCTGGGTTTTTTTCCCTCAGCAGCCTTCAGCATCCTCTTGGAGATGAATGCACATCATGGTCAGTCACCAAAGCTTTATTTTATGCCTGTTTTCTTTTGTACTGTGTATTGTATCACCAAAAAGCTATAATTTTGACTTTAATTAAGGGGTATACCTCTTTGAAATCTTTTATTGCCTGTTTGGTACAAGTCTGGACTTTTCTATTATGCATCTAGACTTCTGTTTGTATAAGCTTAGACATGTATACCTATGTTCATTCTCTTTTGAGATTGGTTTCCACCTTGATTATGCTTTTGATCTAAAAAGAGCATTTGGTTCCCACATTTATTTTACTTTTTATATCCACCTTGACCCTGGAGGGCTCACTTATGTCCATTATTGTGGTCTCATCTCCCTGATAAGGTCAGCCCTCCCTCTTGCTTGGATATGATGTAAAGACCCTGGTCCCACCTCCCCTCCTGGTCAAGAGGCCAACAACTAGAGTTAAGTCACAACATAACACAATTGGCGAAGTGCTGAACTGAACAAGGGAGTAACACACCATATGCTGAAGGGACTATAGGACCTAGCCAGTGTGTGCTGGCAGAAGAATGGAAGGAACTGGATTCTCAGGTGCTGGATCAAAGAGAACATAAAGTTGGATAAGGAAGAGCTCATCAATTTGGGAGCATCCTACTGGGATATAGGATCTGACACCCTGGCAAGAGCCCTGGGAGACAGTGTTAACAATGGGCCATGCTTAGTGAAGCAGAAATGCCAGGCTTCCATGGCAGACAAAGGAAGAAAGATGTAGAGCAATGGGCTTCTCTAGCTCATAGACTAAACAAGGCTAGAACCCCCACCAACTGATTATATTTCACATGAAGGCCCAGCAGACCTTCCATTTTCCTAAGCAATAAGGAATGTGCTGATAAGAGGGGCAACAGCATCAATGAGAAGCTCAATGGAGGCTCTCCCAGGGCTGCAGTAGGAGATGCCATTGAATAGTTGGACTCATATGATAGGATCCCAAAATAGGATCCTAACATATGAGGCCAGGTGGCAGTGCTCAACCACCACAGCCAGGCAGGTACAATTATTGTAATGAGCATCAGAGTTGAGTGGCAGCCAGGGAGGGCTCATCCACAGAGAGCTATAGAAATGGTTAAAGAGTATGACGTCCCTAAGGAGGAAGCAGATGGCAAGCAAACAAGAATATTATTTAATTTATATAACTAGAAGAAATCAAGGATGGACCACAAGGAGGCTGAGGGCAGCTGCCCAATAAACAAATCATGATCCTTTGATCTGTTTCCTGACTTAAGCCAATTTTCCAACCTGGAATCCATTGATTGAAGGAAAGTCCAGGTCTTCAGGAGAAAG
Organism: Galeopterus variegatus; assembly: GCF_000696425.1. Classification (NCBI taxonomy): domain Eukaryota; kingdom Metazoa; phylum Chordata; class Mammalia; order Dermoptera; family Cynocephalidae; genus Galeopterus; species Galeopterus variegatus. The sequence goes on along the minus strand of NW_007757291.1, from coordinate 5,431 downwards.
GATTTTATCATATTATGGCAAGTGTGCACAGCAATGATTCAGCCAACTCTTCCCCAGAAGGACCTATGGCCACTTGCTTGGGTAACCATATACAAGAGAAAGGGGCGTGGTAGGCAGTCTTCAAGATGAGTCCTGGTGGTTCTCATCTTGCAGTCTTCATGCCTCTCTGTGTTCTTCTCTCATGTTGAATAGGGCTAACCTGTAACCAATAAGATACTGTGGAAGTGACAGAGTGTGACTTCTGAAGCTGAGCTATAAATGCATTGTGACTTCCACCTTGCCCTCTCTTAAAGATCACTGTGTTTGGGGAAACCAACTGCCATATCACAAAGACACTCGAATCACCCTTTGGAGAGGCCCAAGCAGCAAGGAGCTAAGGCCTCCTGGCAACAGCCAGTGTAAACTTCCCAGCCATGCATCGTGAAATTGGTATTCCAGCCCCAATCGAGCCTTTGGTTGACTTCAGACCACATCTTGACTGCAGCCTCCTGGGATACCCTGAACCAGAGCCATACAGGTAAGTCCCTCCCAAATTCCTCACCCAGAGAAACTCTGTGAGATAGTGAATGGTTATTGCTGTTTCAAGCCACTACGTTTTAGGGTAATTTGTTACATAATAATAAATAATTAATATAGGGAAATTCCCAAATACTTCATTGATGGTTTAGGTCTGAATTGATACCCAGAGACCTAGAGCCCCATCTTGGGCTCCCTGTTAGAGTGGGGGAGGGGAGGGCTAGAAAATAAACGAAGTCTTGGCCTAGGTCAAGCCTGCAGTGGGTCCAATGTACCATGGACTCATGTGGGGGTTGCTTCACAGCTTCCTCGGGTACAATTGGAATGGATGTATTTGGCACCTGCCACAACCACTGCATTGATTATTTGGCCTGTGGGGTAAGAGAAGTTGTAGTGGAGAAGGCCAAGTAGAAGGCCATAAAACTGAAAGACAATTGTGCATCCCAAGAAGAATGCTAGGCAGATTAGTGCCTTCCTGAGGGACTTACAGGTGTGATGGTCCCCAACATAACTCTATTTAATTCACCAGTCTGGCCCCTGCAAAAACCACTGGATCCTGGACATTGACAAGTGTACTACTGCAAACTCCAAAAGAAGTAGCCCAAACTGCAGCTGTTGTGCCCAATATGATATTTTTACTAAAGCAGGCACACACAGCCTTTATTTATTTATTTTTGTCTTTTTTGTGACCGGTGCGGGGATCGCAACCCTTGGTGTGGAGTCGCCTGCACCGCGCTCAGCCAGTGAGTGCACCCGCCAGTCCTATATAGAATCTGAACCCGTGGCGGAAGCGCCACTGCGCTCCGAGGGCTGCACTCTCCCGAGTGCGCCACAGGGCCAGCCCCAGCCCCAACACACAGCCTTTAGTACATGCTATGTGGCCATTGATCTGGTGAGTGGGTGCTTTTCCATTACTATCACAAAGGAGGGAAAGAAAGAGTTTGCACTCACTTAGATCAGACAGTAGTCTCTATTTACGGTCTTCTTCAGGCTATGTTAATTCTCCTGCCCTCTGTCACATGTAGTCGGAAGAGAACTGGACCAGTAGGACACCCTGCAGAATAGTACCCAGGTTCCCTCTGTCAATGCCTCATGTCAATCAGATGGAGGAGCAAGAAGCAGCAGGTGTACTGGAGGCCTTGGTAAGACACATGGGCTCCAGACATGGGAGATAAACTCCTTGTTTCAGAGGCCTGCCACATCAATAGAGTCTAGTGGTCTGAGGCACACTGGGGCATCCCCTCCAAAGTAAAGGACAAATTATTGTATCTATCACCTCCCACCATGAAGTAAGAAGCACAATGCTCGTTGGGTCCCGTAGTTTCTGGAGGTGGCATATTTTATAACTGAGAATACTCTTCTGACCCATAGACTGGGTTACAGCAAAGGCTGCCAGCTACAAGTAAGGTCCAGAGGAGGCCTCTGGAGAAGATCCAGGCTGCAGTGCAAACAGCTCTGCTGCTTGGGCTGAATGATCCAGGAGACCTTAGGCTACAGCAATATTAAAAGTGAGAAAAGACCACTATGTGCAATTTATAGTAAGTCCTGCTGGGAGAATCATAACGCAGACTCCTAGAGTTCTGGAGCAAGTCCATGCTCTCTGCAGTGGAAAATTTTACACTCTTCAGGAAAGAGCTCCTTGTATGCTGCTGCTGGACCCTGGTAGAGATCTGGACATGGCGCATCCAGTGACCATACATACCTCCAGAACACAGGCTGGCTTCTGTCAAACTCATCAGGTTATGTGGTTGGTGGGCTCAACACCACCCACTGCAAGACAGAAGTACTGCAACCAGGATCAAGCATTAGCAGGGCTTGCGGGCCCAAGCCAGCTGGAGAAGCAGCTAGCCCAGACCTTTGTAACCCCCACCATTCTTGCACTAGGGGCTCTCCCTCAAATCACACCTACGGCCATATTTGGAGGGGGGATCCCTTATGACCCACTGATGGAGGAAGACAAAGCATGAACTCGGACCTTGGATGGCGTGTGTGGTATAAGCCGGAAACAGAAAGTGACTGCACTGCAGCTGTGTTCAGGACAACAGGGAGGGGAACCCTAATGGGCGGCGCTTCAGTGGTACAGCAGGTCGTCTAGTTGGTGTAGCTAGAGAATTCCTTCCCTCCTTCCTTTTCTCCTCCACCTCCTCCTCCTTATTCTTCTCTCTATTGATCAACCTATATCTACCTATCTATCAATCATCCATCTAGGTGTCACTTGCCTTTCTATTCTTTGTCTATCATCTATCTGTTCATCTGTCACCTATCTACTGATCTATCAATTACCTATCATCTATTTTTCAATTGTCCATTATCTACCTATCATCTATCTCTTTATTTCTATCTATATCTATCATCTATCTATCCAGTCTATCATCTGTTATCTAACTATATCTATGTATTACCTATCTATCTATTAATAATCTATTTATCTATCTGCCTTCTATCTGTTGATCTATTTATCAATCATCTATCATTTATTTATCCATCAATCATCCATCTATTATGTTTCTATCTAGATGTCATCTCTCTCTCTATCTATCTATAATCTGTCTATATATTTATCATCTATTTTTCTATACACACAGACTCATTGACAGTAACAAATGGCTTGACCAGTTGATGAGAGGCCTGGAAAGAGAAAAACTCAGAGATCAAGGCTAAGGAGTTCTGTGGTAGAGGCGTGTATGTGGATGGACCTATGACAGTGGTACACGGCATAAAGATACTTACATGCCATCCTAGTGTCCACCAGAAATCCTCCATCATGGAAGGAAGAGGCCCTGAACAACCAGTGCTTATCAACCATTCACTCTTTGTTTCATTTTAAGTTTATTGTTTTCTAATTTATATGTAGACATGTTCCACTTTGATTTAAGACTGCTGTGCTAAGAACAATAACCAAAATAGTTTTTATTTTTGTTGCATATTTGCATATATTTGCCTCATTTTATCCTGGCAACAGTCCTGGGACTTAGGAATGACAGAGAGAAGTTCTTCCCTTTCCAGATGAAGAAAGCAGATGCTCAGAGATGATTAGTGCCCTGCCAGGGCCACTGAGCTGTGGGGAGGGGTTTCTGGTCTCCAGTTTAGGTTCTCTCTGTGGTTCCTCGGACTTCCTCTCTAGGCTGTGGAGGGAAAGCAGGGCCGATTCCACCAGCAGGGGGCGCCTGCCTCTTGTCTGCATGTGTCCACCTGACTGCCAGGCAGGCTTCTGCCGTGGCCTGAGTGACCTGTCCTGTGGTGAATGGGCTCAGTTCCAGAGTGCTCTCACTGCTTCTCCATCAGCTGGCCACATTGTGGAGCTGCCCATTGCAAGTGCTCACTCTAAATCCCACTGCAGACCACTTGCTGCTGTGAGCTCTGACCAGTCCTCAATAAGAATGGACAGGAGTTAGCACCTAACCAGAGGCTGTAAATAAGCCTTAGTGCTAACAATAACCTTTCCCTTCTTGCATAATACAAACATGGTGCTTGTTATGGAGATTTATCTTTGTGGCATGACTATTGATTTTTTCCAATATGCCCTTATGATGTGTGTTTTCTCCAATAGGACTCAGTTTTGTTGTGTTTCTCTTTTCTGCCTTCTCATTTATTTCTGTCTCCCCTTCTGCAATGAGAGACCCTGTAAATTACAAATTCACTCAACCACAACAAATTTGCATTAAGTATCTTCCAGGGGCCAGTCACCATGCATAGTATACTTAATCAAAATCTCAGTCCTCTTGGAGATGACATTCTAGGGAGGGAGACAGACTATAAACAAGATAAAGAAGGAAACTGTATGATCTGTCAGATGGCAATAAGTGCCTGGAAGAAAAATGAAACAGGGAGGGGGACACAGGGAGATGGGGGAGTAGTCTGGGAGAAGTCTGCATTGTAGAAAAAAGTTCAAAGAAAAGGCACACAGAGAACGTAACATTTGAGCAAAGACAGGAAGATGGTGATCCCCCAATATCCTCAGTATCCCAGCTCTGTAGATATTTGGGAGAAAGATATTCCTAGGAACAGAAAATGTAAAGGGCTCACTTAGGGGTGGGCCTCACACACAGGCTAGTGTGGCTGGGATGGAGTGGAATTTAAAGGTAGAGGCTGTAGGACTTGCTGAGTGAGGGTCACGAGGGGAAGGAAGCAAAGGATGGCTGCTAGATTTGGGGGTAAATTTGGGTGAGGCCCTAGGAAAGTAGCAGGTGTGTGTGTATGTATGGTAATCCCAGGTTAAGTCTGAGATCTTATCAGACAGCCTGGAGGATATGAGGATGGTTGGCCACAGGACTGTAGATTCAGGAAAGAGATCCAATGTGGAGATCATGCTTTGGGACTCATCAGTAACAGGGGCATGTTTGTGGACTTCTGGGGCATTCTTGAGTGACTTCTCTCAGGGTTGTGATGATGATAGTAGCATTGAAGGACAAGGAGTGAGAGCTAAAATTCATCATGTGCTTACAATGTATCAGGCCCGAGCTAGGTGCTATATATGAATAATCTCATTTAATTCTCACAATTCTTTACTATCCCAGTTTTACAGGTTATGGAAACTGAGGCACAGAGAAGCAAGTCATCACAATTTATTTGTAGGGAAGTACTTCATTGTGGGGTGCTGGCAACAGCCTGCTCTCCATAGCACGCTGGGTTACCTTCTTTATGACTGAGGAATCCTTTCCTCCTCAGCCTTTGCATGGTGCACATTCAACAGCTGCATGTTGTAAAAAGAATAATGGTGCACATGAACTTTGAGGACACCAGTTCAAGTCCAGTCTCCATTATTTACAGGATGCTTTGTTTAGGCAGAATTAACATACAGAGTTCACAGGATGTCTTCCAGGCAAAGATTGTTCATGCCTGCTGTCTTTGCTTTCCTATCTGTTCTCCAACTACCAGCCAGCTTCTGCCAGCCTAACCCCTTCCAGCCAACTCT
>NW_007757290.1:6694-6909 GCF_000696425.1 Galeopterus variegatus | reverse complement strand
AGTTTGAAGTACGTATTAAATTTTCTGAAGTTTCTTGAAAGGGAAGGGAAGGAAAATGCATAGCTATAGGAGATTTTATCTGTGTATTAAGCAAAAGCAACTAAATTATACCATATAATGATAAAAACAATGTTGTACTTTTATAATGGGGAGTTTGAGGATTATGTAAGATAATGTATGTAAGCCACGGCAACACATTGTAGAGCCTATCATCA
>NW_007757290.1:0-5874 GCF_000696425.1 Galeopterus variegatus | reverse complement strand
TTGAGGATTATGTAAGATAATGTATGTAAGCCACGGCAACACATTGTAGAGCCTATCATCAGACAAAGACACTTTGAGGATGGTTATTATTATCTACTTTAAAGTAGTAAAAAAAAGTTCTGTTATTTTACATACGTAATTGTTATAGTAAAGCCCTCATTTCAAGATTTTGTACCTTGAGACATAAACACCAGGTATGACAAAAATGAAATGGTTTATCCTCTTGCAGACTGTGGAAATGATGGAGTTGATATAGGAGAATAACATTGCTGGTGATTTAAATGCCAACTTTGTAATGTTTGACTTGGAAAATGGAACAGTGCCACTGTGATAAAAAGTTGTCATCTAGTTCTATTCAAACTTTAATGTGCATAGGAATCATATGAAGATCTTATTAAAATGCAGATTATTATTTGGGAGGTCTGGAATAGGGCCTGAGATTCTGGATTTAAATAAGCTCTACCGTGATGCTAATGCCACTGGCACAGAGAACTTGATTGAGGGGGAGTAGTGTACCCCAATCATGATTAATCATAAGAATCCCTTGAGATGCTTATTAAAACCATTGATTCCTGGACCCTCCCCAAGTCTAAACACAATCACACACGCGCGCGTGTGCGCGCGCAGGTACTCATGTTCATAAAACAGAACTTTGGGGACCTGGAAGGTTACTAACATGTAATATGTAAATACGTATTAGACAATTCCTATGGAAACTCACTGGCACTCACTGAAATTCCTCACTTTCTAAAAGACTACTCAGAAGCTTCTTAAAAATCAGATATTTAAATGAAATACCTAAATCAAAGTTCCTGGACAATTACTGCTTTTCACCCAGTAGTTCTATCTTTGTTAGCATTGTGCCATTCCTAATTATTTGATGAAGTGAGCTACCTCTCCAAAATTTGAAGACTTGTAGATAATTACCTGGTTAAAATTCATTCTATCTCAGAAGTATTCAGTTATCTTTTTTTAATATATATATATATATAATTTTCTTCTATCCATTCCAAACATTTAACTTGAATATGAAGATGGGATCTGATGTAATGATTTGTTGTTTTGGTTTTCAGCATGCTTCCATTTAGAAGAACTCTCTCCACCCTTTTCAATAGTGTACCCCATTAGATGGATTCCCCCTTTTGCCTGTGATGATGATGATAGTGACGGTGATGAACACAGTGAATGCTTATGCAGCATTTACTAGATGCCAGCCACTTTCTAAGTGCTTTACATCAATTAGCCCTTATCACAAGTTGATATGTATCATTATTATCCCCAGTTTCCAGGTGAGGAAACTGAGGCAGAATTATTTTGCCTAAGATCTTACAGCTCATGAACAATGGAGCCAGGATTTCATTCCAGACAGCCTGACTCTGCAGTCTGAGCTCTTGACCATTACAACCTATTATTATCGTAAATACTTGAGCCTGAGATTTCTGGTTTCTAATGCCTTTTTGTTTTATTGTCATCTCCAAGTATCTACTGATATTCTAGCCCTTATTACCTTTTGTACTTTGACCACAATATGAAATAGAGCAGGACAGTCATTTATAGTTATGTATGTGCACTTTGCGTGACTGCAAGAGACATTAGTCCTATTAGTAGTTCCCATAGATCTGCGTAGTTATTAAAAGTTTCTAGAAGATGGTAGTAAAATGTCTTGGGAAAACAGTGCCTTTTTCCCAATCTGCATAGCTACCTGTGGGGACTAAATTTTGGTATCACCAGTTATACAGCCACGCAGATTGGAAAACGTGGCCAGAATACTTGCAGTTACTTCAATCAAGAAATAGAGTCTATTTCTCCCGTTCTTGAATCTGGGTTGGCTTGTGACTTGGTTTGACCAAGAATGTAGTAGAAGTCATATCGTTCAAGTTCAGGAGTATAGGTTTCAAGCAGCCTTTCAGCTTTTGCCCTTTTGGAAACACATCCACCATTCTATAAAGAAGTCCAATCCAACCTGCTGGAAAGGGAGAGGCTATGTGAAAGAGAATTGAGGTGTCCCAGCTGACACCCCCAGGCAATTATCACATATGGAGAGAATGGACCTTCCCCTGTCATAAGCTCAGCCCAGACTAGCTCATCAGCTGAATGCAGCTAAACAAGTGAGCTCAGATGGGCCCTGCAGAATATCTTCCCAGTCAACCTACAGAATCATGGGAATTAATAAATCACTGTTTTAAGCTATGAAGTTTCGGAGTTGGTTGTTAGGCAACAATATATACGTGATGCAATGTTTTAAAAGATAAATAAAATGTAAGGCAATATAACTCTATTTCTAACTAATAATATTTGGAGAATTGTTCAGTGTAATAAGGCTTTTGATTCAATAAGATAATTTTGTATAAAAGCTTGTGACCAAGTTGGAGATTGAAGGTGACATATTCACTATTAGTGATTTCCAAAATCAGATAATAACTAGAGATAACAAAGAAGGCCATTAACTAAATGCATTCCTACAAATTCTGAGTTATTATCATTGATTTTATAATCTGAGATTTGCTGCCAGTGGATAGAAAAATTATGTCTACATTTTTTATAGTAAATTTGATAGTGTGCTAAAAATAATATAAGTCCCCTCTTTTAGAAAAGATAATATGATACCAGAAAAGTGAATCTCCATTTAAGAAGAGATTCAGCTTCTAATTAAAGGGAAACTGTGAAGCAATCTTCATAGATCTAAAATCACTTTGTTTTTTTGTTACTGTGTTGTAAATCCCTTGTCTGTGTTGGCAAGAAAGCTTGTCAAATTGTTTTACTACAGAGCTTGTCTTTACCCACTTTAATTGTAGACCTTTATGTTTTTATTGCTGTCAAAGGTTTGTAAAATATGTTTCAGATAATTGTGGAAAATCATAAAACCTGCCTGGGATAGGATATAGTAATAGTTCACAAATTCTACATACTGTTTATCAGTTAAGACATAACTGAACTGTAAGTGAACTTACCATTTTTTTGCTGCCTCAAGCTAGCCCCACATTCTCCAATACTTTATGGTTTCTTTTAGTGGAAATAACAGGCTTTCTTTTGTCTTTTCTTTGGAGTGGTAACAAATATAAAAGCTTCTGACAGTTTCAAAATCCTACACACAACACAGAGCATTGTTTATTACTTTCAGAGTAGCAGTGATAAAACACCACCTGCAAATAAACTAATACCTGCATAACATTACCAAATATGATGTCTCATATTGAATTATAATGTTTGAAGAGTTACAACAACTGTTAGTGGTTCCATTGAAAAGCAGAGAAGACTGTTGGAAAGGTCACAAGTCTCCTATCTCCTTGATGGTAATCCCAAAAGCATATGGGTGTTTGTTATTTTGAGTGCTTTAGGTCCCATTTCAAAGCATTAGTTATTTAGAAGAGGATATCTTCAAATTATAATTTTTGAAAGTAATAGATCCTATAAGCAATTGCTTATTTTTTTCTAGCTTCTATTACTGTTGTGTACTATAAACAATTAGTAAGTTGTTAAAAATTAATGGTAGTGCATTCAATTTATTTTGTTATCTTCTAAGAGCCTATTCATGCTAAATCATTGGTTTGAACATATGTCCAAAATTTTTTTTAAACTAACACAGATGTAAATATTTTAGTTAGGAGTCAAAGAATCATAACAGAATGAAACCTGGCTTAACCAGTCTGATCCTGAAGACAAAGCACAATCAAAGCAAAGGCTACCAAGAGGTGGAAGTGGCCCAGTTGAAGCAAAAGCAAACTGGTCAGGAGCAAAGGCCGTGGCAGCAGTTTTGGGCGATGCTCAAGGCATTTTGCTTGTTCACTTTCTAAAGGCCCAAAGAATCTGCTCATTATGAGAGTATTTTCAGAAAGTTAGCCAAAGCGTTAGCAGAAAAATGCCCAGGAAAGCTTCAACAGAGAGTCCCCCACCACAACAATGCTACTGCCCATTCCACTCAGACAACAAGGGCAATTTTGTGAGAGTTTCAATGGGAAATCATTAGGCTTCCACCTTCCCGTCCTGATTTGGCTCCTCTGACTTCTTTTAATTTCCTAATTTTAAAAAATCCTTAAAGGGTACCCATTTTCCTTCAGTTAATATTATAAAAAAGACTGCATTGACATCATTAAATTCCCAAGACTGTCAGTTCTTTAGGAATGAACTAAATGGCTTGGTATCATCACTTACAAAAGTGTCTTGATCTTGATGGAGTTTATATTGAGAAATAAGGTTTATATTTTTTATTTTTATCTCTTAATTCCGTTTTTTGACAAACTTTTTGAAGTCCCCTCCTATATATATCTTAATTATTTAGGAGAAAGATAACATCAAATTATTGTTTTAATTTTAATTTAATTGGGTATTTTACAAAATTTGATTTGTAAATGTTTAGGCTTACTAGTTTTATGAATTTGTTCCTTTATGAATAAGAGATCCATATATACCTGTATGTTTCCATTTTCTTGTCCTATATTAAAATTGTCTCTGTGTGTGTGTAGTTTTTCTGTACATTAAAGTAGAATGTATACATATATACTCTGTTTCTGGGCAACATTCAGTCTTATTACAATTTAGTTACTTTTTTTTTCACTTCCAGTTAGGCTTAGGATGGGCAGAATGAGCTTTTGGTAACAAGAACTACTAGTATCTACACCTCATATTCATACAGCCTTTTCTCTTCTTCCAATTTTTAGGCTGGCTTAAATGTGTTATGATGGGAGCCAAATTTCTCACTGTTCGAGTGAGAATTTATAGAAAAGCAAGAGAAAGAGACTAGAATGACCCATATGATAATGGATTAGCATTGGAGACATCAGTATGAACTCATATTTAGCTTAATATATGATGATTATAAATAGAAATATTATTGATATGTGTATATGCAGGGGTTAGCATATAAACATATATTTGTAAATAAATAAATATTTATTAATTAAATAAATATAAATATATATATACTTCCTTGCTCTGTCTTTAGAGAAAGACTAGAAGCAACAACATCCCAGTAGCAGTGAGCACATCTAGCACCCAGATCATGGTGTCTAATATTTTTTGTCAGTTAAAGTAACTAGGACTCCATGGTGAAATGACTGATTCTAGGAGCTGGGTAGGAACTATACAAGGTGAGCCCAGAGCCTCTAGAAAGTAAGGAAGTAATCAAAACAAAGCAAAACAAAAAACATAGCCATGGATATGTCCAAGGGGTACAAGAGTCAACTGGAAAAACTCAATAGCCAAAGCGGGAAAAATTTTAGTTACAAAATAAATATAGTATTGGATTATATCCCAAAGTATAGAATAAATACCCATGAGGCCATATAGATAAATCTCCTGTGCAGAATTCTAAATAATTTATTTAGATACGCTACTCTTAAGAAAGTAGAACACAACACACTACTCCTTAAGTGTGGTCCGCACATAGTGACTTCCTTCCAAATAGTACAGTATAGAAAGGGGGGAAAAGAGTAACTTAGCAGTGGAAAAATTTGACAAACACTATCTGAGTCAGGTGATCATGGTCAACATCAATAGTGATAAGTCATGTTGATACTACACACCCTTAATATGATGTGATGAAAACCACATTTTACTTCTGTGCTCTTCCTCCCAAAACACGTAACTCCAGTCCAATCATGAAACAAACATCAGACAAATCCCAACAGAGGAACTTTCTAAAACGACCTGACCAGTACTCTCAAAACCATCAAGGTCATCAGAACAAGGAAAGTCTGAGAAACTATTCTAGCCAAGAGGAGCCTAAGGAGATGTGATGACTAAATGTAATGTGGTATCCTGGGTGGGATCTTGGAACAGAAAAAGGACATTAGGTAAAAAAAAAAAAAAAAAAAAAAAAAAAAAAAAAAAAAAAAAAAAAAAAAAAAAAAAAAAAAAAAAAAAAAAAAAAAAAAA
>NW_007757289.1:5341-6909 GCF_000696425.1 Galeopterus variegatus | reverse complement strand
CAAGCAACAATGTCAGCGTAGTACTAACCCACACACAAGCATCAGCACTATACTAACCCATACACCAACATCAGCACTGTACTGACTAGCGCACCCATGTCACTCAGCACTATACTAACTTGTGCACAAACGTTGACACTGTACTGACTAGTGCACCCACGCCAATCAGCACTATACTAACTAACCCGTGGACCAACATTGGCACTGGACTGACTAGTGCACCCATGTCAATCAGCACAATACTAACTAGCCTGTGCACCAGCGCTGGCACAACCCAACCAGTGAACGATGTGGGTAGAGCACAAGCCCGTGCTTGAACGTCTGTCCAATGCTAACGTGTGCACCGACATCTCGCGACAGGACCTGTGGCAGCAGCGTAAGCACAGAAGGCGGGATATGCCACTGGATCATGCCGCTGGATCAAACCACAAAGAGGAGGGAAGCCACGCCTTACCTCTGTGGTCCCTCGTCGTGCTGGTGTCTCCACTCCGGGCAAGCCGGCGCCCACCACTCCGCCCTGGTGCAGCCTCCTCTCGCGGCCGCCGCGGCCTCTGTGGAGCACACACAGCGTTTAGACCAGAACAGTGGAGAGCAGCGCCGTGGGGGAGGGGGCCCACGTGAGGGTGCGGTCTGAGATGCACTTGCTCCACTCCCACCCCTCCCGCGCACATCCCCCTCGGGTGCCCCCCACCCCAAATCCAGTGTGCACACCTGTGACTTGTACACTGGCCGATGCACGTGGTCGCAGCCATCCCAGGATGCGCCCACCTGGCCTCTTTGTGGCCTTGCTGCCTTCACAATGTCCTTGTCCTTCCCACCATGGACCCTGGGAATCCCACTCAGTCTGGTCTGTTCTTGCTGGTTACTGCAGTGTCCTGGGGACACCTACTGTCTAGCCCGTGTACCCCGAGGTACATCACATGAGGCGGGGCTGGGATGCTGTGGCCCTGGTAGGTTCGCTGTGTGGCTCCCAGGATGGCCCTGCTCCAGCCCTTCAGCCCCCTCCTCCAGCCCTCTGGGTCTCACTCTGGATGTCTGAGCCAGCAGCTGGGACCTGGGGGCACCTCTCTGTGCCTCGCCTCTTGCTGGGTCCTCTGATTGTGACCTACTCATCCCCTTCTCCATGTGATGGCAAAAGGCAAGAAAAGCTGATGCCAGCCAGGGCACGTCCTTCCCCACCCAGCATCCTGGTGGGCTGTTGGGGAAGGGAAGAAATCAGCACTTAAGACAAACACCCGTTTAGAAACAGCTCTGTGCTTACAGTCAAGAGGCCTGGGTTCTGTCCCCGCCCGACCGCTCACTCTGTCTTTCCACTTAGGACACAAAGAGAAAGAGACCCATGCCTCCCTCTCAGGATTACTACAAAATGCGGTGGAACTGTGAGGACCCGAGGAGGCCTAAGTGTCCCCCTCCCACTGTCAATGCACCCCAGGAATGCCACTGGCCATAGGAATTGCGGCTCTGAGGCTGTTCTTGGTGTGACTGGATTCTCTGCACCTTTACCGGTACCCGTTCCTGAATGAACTCTAACTAGTCTGAAGTGGCCCCAAGAGGACACCTCCCCGCCC
>NW_007757289.1:0-390 GCF_000696425.1 Galeopterus variegatus | reverse complement strand
AGGTGGCCACATCAGGCCAGGAGACAATAGCCCCCTCCTCCCAGAATCCTCTCCCACCCACCCACCTGCTGTCCCCTCCAGCATTCTGGCTGGACTCATCTATTATTTGGACACCCATGTCCAGCTGCAGGAAGTCCTGGTGCCGGGAGAGGCTGGGCCACAGCAGCCACTCACAAGACCGTGGGTCTTCACACTGCCCCAGACCTGCCCCTCAGGCCATGCCCCATTTCCTAACCCTAGCAGGATTACCTGTCCCTCCTTCTGTGGCCCCCGTGGCTGCCTAAGTGAAAACAGGGTCAGCACACTGTAGCCTGGGTCCTGGAGCAAGGAAGGTGTGGTCAGAGACCTGGGGCTGCGGGGACCTGTTGCCACTCACAATGCACACCCGCC
>NW_007757288.1:6181-6910 GCF_000696425.1 Galeopterus variegatus | reverse complement strand
GTGAGGCGAGAATTTCACCCAGCGACACTGCAGAGAATAGGAAAGAGAAGCCTCACCTGGGACCTAGTGAGATGTCAGGTGCCCTGCCAGGCTTCTCCGAAGCTCTGAGTCACGCAATCATTCCAGATCCTCTCCTTGCTCCCTCTCCTATGAATCATCTCAATTCTACACAAAACTTAGCACATTGTTGACTCTTTAAAAATGACATCCTTAAACAGTCTTTTAAGAAAAACTCCCACAGTTGCAAACAGCAAGAACTAAGATTATTACACTAAAATCAATTTAATTATAAGAATACCTCTTTGTTTTCCCTTGCATTTATTTTAGCATTGAGGAAGCAAATATAATTTTGATTTCTAATTAGTTTTAGCTCTCACTGGTACTAAGCCACTTTGTTTAGGTTTTAAACATTACAACAAATCATTAAAGCCTTTTCTTTTTTTAAATCTTTCTTCCCAGACCCTATCAAAAGTCACTTCATTTGGTTTTTATTTTTAAAATGTTGATGAATAAATAAATGAGTTTTCTTTGAAAAGAGTAACGATGAAGACATTTATCTGTGGGATGGGGATGAGGGGCAACTCAGTGGGCTTCCTTTTCCTAACTGGAGTTTCAGAAATGGTCTTCATTTCTGTCTTGTCTTTATAGGGGCATAAAAATCCCGTGTCGTTGCTTTCCTAGGGGAAAGCTTAGCAAAATACTTATTTTCCAGCTTAACCAAATGATATT
>NW_007757288.1:0-2087 GCF_000696425.1 Galeopterus variegatus | reverse complement strand
CTACTCTCTGCCTCTATAACATCAATTTCTTTTTCTTAGATTCCACATATGAGTGAGGTCAAATGCATTTAAACTATGGCATTTATCTACTCATTTCTCCCTGTCAGTGAGACTACCTAACCTTGGGTTTGCGAGTATGCCTTCATTTTCTTCTCCACTATCTTAGTTACATTTTCAATAGAAAAGAACTCTCAAACTTTTATTTTACATAAAAATCAACTGGGAGCTTGTCAAAAATACAGAGATTACCATTTAGGAGGACTGGGGTGGGGGTCAGGAATCCACAGTTTTTAAGCCCTCAGGTGATTCTGATCTCATGGTCTGTGATCTGCACTAGAAGAAACATCAGGGGGAGGATGACTGCAAGCATGGACCTTAAAGGGTGACATCCCTGGATTTGAATTCTTCCTCTGCCATTTATTCCCTCTGTGGCCCTTGGCAAGTTATTTAATTTCCTAGTCTTAGTTTCCTAGTCGATAAAATGGGAATACGACAACATGAATGAATCTTAAAAACTTGTTAAGTGAAAGAAGCCAGACAAATGCACAAATATTATATTAACTCCACTTACATGAAGTACCTAGTATAGGCCAATTCTTAGAGACAGAAAGTAAAATAATGGAGACCAGGGGCTAGGGTGAGGGAGGAACGGTGAGTTTTTGTTTAATGGGTACAGAGTTTTTGTTTGACATGATGAAAAAGTTTTGGAAATGGATATTGGTGATGGCTGCACAGCACTGTGAATGTACTTAACACCTGTGAATTGTATGAGGGGCCTTCAAAAGGTTCGTGGAAGGATTGATATTATCTTTTAATTCCATTTTTCCATGAACTTTTTGAAGTATCCTCATACATTCTAAATGGTAAATATTACGTTATGTATCTTTTACCACAACAAAAAGAAAGATGTGGCCAAAAAAGAACAAGAATTTTCCAGTTGTATTTTTTTTAAATGGGGATAATAATTTCTGTTCCCTAAGGTTGTTGTAAACATTGAATGAAATAATACATGAAAAGTGCTTAATACAGGGCCCAGCATGTAGCAATGTTAGTGGATGGTAGCTACGACCTGAGTGACAGGCAGCACTCTCTCCTGCACAGGGCAGCATTTCACAGGCCATTCTGAGAAGGCAAGTGGTTATATACTAAGGCTCGGAAGATGGGGTGGAGGCTTGACCAGATCAGACTTCTCAGTTCTCTGTGGTGCATTCACACTGTCCGAGATAGACCTCCTCCTCTCAATTCTAGAACCACTTCTAGAAGAGGTCATCGCACTCCATAGAATTCTCCCCTGCTCCACTGATCCTGACAGAGGAGATGCCACTAGGACAACATTCTCCCTTCCATGCTGTCTCTTGGGTGAGGCGAGAATTTCACCCAGCGACACTGCAGAGAATAGGAAAGAGAAGCCTCACCTGGGGACCTAGTGGATGTCAGGTGCCCTGCCAGGCTTCTCCAAAGCTCTGAGTCATGCAATCATCCCCGACCCTCTCCTTGCTCCCTCTCCTATGAATCATCTCAATTCTACACAAAACTTAGCACATTGTTGACTCTTTAAAAATGACATCCTTAAACATCTTTTAAGAAAAACTCCCACAGTTGCAAACAGCAAGAACTAAGATTATTATACTAAAATCAATTTAATTATAAGAATACCTCTTTGTTTTCCCTTGCATTTATTTTAGCATTGAGGAAGCAAATATAATTTTGATTTCTAATTAGTTTTAGCTCTCACTGGTACTAAGCCACTTTGTTTAGGTTTTAAACATTACAACAAATCATTAAAGCCTTTTCTTTTTTTAAATCTTTCTTCCCAGACCCTATCAAAAGTCACTTCATTTGGTTTTTATTTTTAAAATGTTGATGAATAGATAAATGAGTTTTCTTTGAAAAGGGTAATGATGAAGACATTTATCTGTGGGCTGGGGATGAGGGGCAGCTCAGTGGGTTTCCTTTTCCTAACTGGAGTTTCAGAAATGGTCTTCATTTCTGTCTTGTCTTTATAAGGGCATAAAAATCCCGTGTTGTTGCTTTCCTAGGGGAAAGCTTAGCAAAATACTTATTTTCCAGCTTAACCAAATGATATT
>NW_007757287.1:6128-6910 GCF_000696425.1 Galeopterus variegatus | reverse complement strand
CAAACACCACCATCATGCCCCCCAAATAAACCAAAAACACCATCAGCTCTAAAAAAAAGACCCCCTAAAATTAACCACAATACCACAACCAATCCCCCCACTAACAATTAACCCCAATCCACCATAAATAGGCGACAGTTTTGAAGAAAACCCCATAAAACCAAAAAAAGAACAACACTGGACAAAAATATGGTATACGTCATAATTCTTACATGGACTGCAACCATACCATTGACATGAAAAACCAACCTTGTACTTCAACTATAAGAACCTAATGACCAACATCTGAAAATCCTACCCTCTTTCAAAACCATCAACCACTCATTCATTGACCTACCAGCACCATCAAACATCTTGGCATGATGGAACTTCCTCTCACTGCTAGGTATATGCCTGGTATTCCAAATTATCACAGGACTGTTCTTGGCCATACGCTACACAGCAGACACAGCGACAGCATTCTCTTCCAATACCCACATCTGCCAAGACGTGAACTATGGGTGAATTATCCAACATATTCATGCTAACGGTGCATCCATATTTTTCATCTGCCTCTTCATACATGTGGGCTGAGGCCTCTACAACGGATCGTACACCTACTTAGAAACTGAAATATTGGCATCATCCCATGCTTCACAGTAATAGCTGCAGCGTTCATGGTCTATGTCCTGCCCTGGTGACAAATATCTTTCTGAGGAGCAATGGTCATCACAAACCTACTGTCTGCCATCCCATATATTGGCACAGACTTAGTAGAATGAATTTGAGGCGATTCTCGGTAG
>NW_007757287.1:0-416 GCF_000696425.1 Galeopterus variegatus | reverse complement strand
TCAACATTACTCTTCCCCCTCACACCAATTTTCTCCACTCTGAACTAGAAATTTAGATTAAATAGACCAAGAGCCTTTAAAGCCCTACGTAAGTGCCTCTCACTCAATTTCTGACCTAAGGGCTGCAAGACTCTACCCTACATCAACTGAACGCAAATCAATTACTTTAATTAAGCTAAGCCCTTACTAGACTGGTGGGCTCCAATCCCATGAAAAATTAGTAAACAGCTAATCACCCCAGACAACTGGCTTCAATCTACTCCAGCTGTCAGGAAAAAAGGGTGGGAGAAGCCCTGGCAGGATTGAAGCTGCTCTTCTGAATCTGCAATTCAGTGTGATAAATCACCTCAGGACTTGATAACGAGGGCACTCAACCCCGGTGCTTAGATTTACAGTCTAATGCCTGCTCAGCCACT
>NW_007757286.1:4655-6910 GCF_000696425.1 Galeopterus variegatus | reverse complement strand
CCTCCTTAATTTATTTTATTTTTCAGAATTTTCCATTTGTAACTTGTCTATGTACTTACATGATTGTGTGCATACATGTTTGTGTGTTTGTGTGCATGTGCATGTGTGTGTGGTATAGCACAGTGGTAAAAGAGGGAGAAAAAAATTAAAAACACTTGTAATCTAATAAGTAACCTATGTCAATTGTCATTTTAAAATGAACACCTGAGGTTGGCTAGTTAGCTCACTTGGTTAGAGCGTGGTGCTGATAGAACCAAGGCCACAGGTTTGGATCCCCGTACCAGCCAGTAGCCAAAAAATTAATTAATTAATTAACTAATTAAATGAAATGAATGCCTTATATCCACAAAAGTTAGGGGTTAGCATCTCAACCTATTTGACAATATCTAATAATTTTTTTGGCCAAATCTCTTTTATAATATAATTTTCATTCTTTCAGATAATATAAAATGCTTACCAACACACAAAAAATACTTGACACTAAAAACTGAGCACATTTTAATGAAACTTTTTTTGCAATTCAATTGTTTTATCAGAAATTATTTAAATAAATTATTCTAGTTCATACGCTCTTAAAAGTTACTACAGTCAACAATTCCACAGCTGTGTAGTTTGATCTCATTTAATTCATATAATTTGGGAATTTTTTTCCTCAAGTTTAGGATACTAGAAGTAGTTGCATTCTATTCTCTGATAATTAAGAATTCCATATTTTCTAAAAGATTACCTTTTTCATTTCCTAGGTATCTTGATAACTGTAGCAGTGGATACTGACAAACACAAAGATACTGTAAAGTGCACGATCACTTCTGCTGGCTGCCGAGTGCAGCATCAAATAGTATAAAAGTCAAACAAACATCACCATGTTACTGGAATTCCCTTAGAACTATGTACTTTTTTCTCGTTGCTTCCTATGACTCCTGGTCTCTGGACCTTTATGTATAGACTTCCATTG
This sequence comes from Galeopterus variegatus, assembly GCF_000696425.1. Classification (NCBI taxonomy): domain Eukaryota; kingdom Metazoa; phylum Chordata; class Mammalia; order Dermoptera; family Cynocephalidae; genus Galeopterus; species Galeopterus variegatus. The sequence goes on along the minus strand of NW_007757286.1, from coordinate 5,955 downwards.
AATGTTTCCTGATTTTTGTTCATGAATGAGAAACTTCTTTGGAATAGATTTTCTACTTTCTTAGATGTACATGGATATACCAAAAATTTAACTTTCCCATGACACTTGAGATTAGGTAACGTCACACGTTCGACAAGAAACTAAATCTCAGAATTTTTTATACTACCATTTCCTTTTCTTTAGATTTTATGTGATCCAATGGATTTGTCTCAATAAGAAAACTAGTGAATTTCCTTGTTACAATTCAGTGCTACTCCACCCAGTGCTCTAGAGTAGCAGGATCCATCAGAGAGGATAAGCACATTGAAACAACACACTGTGCCCACAAATATGTATGAGTAAATGTTAAGATTTAAAAAAAATGCCTAATACAGTCAAAGAAAGGAAGGAAAGAAGGAAAAATGGAAGGATGGATAAGGGGATAATTCACATTTGAACCCTTGGATGTGTAAGGACAGAAGAGTAACTTAAAGAACCTCCAGCATGATTAAAATTTATCCCACTTCTGTTAACTCTCTTATGTTAGTTAATAGCTTCATTAACCCTAAGCTAAAAACTTAAGAACCATGTTGAACAATTCATGCATTTTCCATCCACATCAAATCAGTTAACTACCTCAGCAGAGTTTCTTGAAATTGCCCTGCCCCTGTTTAACCCCACTGCCATTTTCTTGTTCAGACTTTTACTGCCTCTTTCTGCGGTCTTTATTATTCTCACTCCGTTCTCCCTATACTTAAAGAAATCAACACTCCGATTTATATTTTATTCTTGATTTCAGAGTTATTTTTCTAAAGTGAAAATAAAATTTATCGATTTTCCACAAAAAAAGACTTTCAGTTTGCTATCTAAAAAATCAAATATAAAATTTTAATTCTGACATACAATACAGTTTGCTAGTTAAAGTCACAGCCACTTTCAGTTTCGTAGTCTTCTATGCCTATATTGTCCCTATGCTCTATTCCCTTTAATCTTTCTGCTCCTCAAACATCTTATAATGCTGCTGAGCATTACCCCTGGGAATAACTTCCTGAGAGTGGTAAAATCCTAGTCATCTTTCAAAAACTGGCTTAAATATTAATCCCTAAAACATTGCCTTCTTCTTCGTAAATCTATAGCATTTTCCACTTATCTCACCTTCCGCTAGATCGTGATCTCGTCAAGGACAGACATTGATCATTTTATATTATTCCATAATAAGTACTTGTAAAACAAAAGTGTATATTGTTTGCTTAATTATGAGCCCAATTCATAGAAAGTTTCGATTATAAATAACCTGTACCTATGCTTCCCATAATATACA
>NW_007757286.1:0-1361 GCF_000696425.1 Galeopterus variegatus | reverse complement strand
ACATAGGAGAATATCTCTATAAACTTGAAGGAGATTTTTCTCAGAAAGAAAAAGCGTTGTCCTTAGGACAGAAAAATAAACATAAAACATATTGCATTAAAATTAAATTAAATATTTGTAATTATAAAGACAACAGAAAGAAAATACACAGGCAAGACACAGAGTAGAATAAATATTTATAATATACCTGTTTGACAAAGGACCTATATCCAAAATATATTTTAAAAAGTCTTTCAATTCAAAATAATTTTTAAAAAATTATTCACAAAGGGACTGCTACATAAATGCTCATAGCGATTTTATTTACAGTAGTGAAAGTGAAACATATCAGTACTCATCAACTGGTGAATGGATAAATAAATTAAGATATATGAATAGGATAAATAAGTTAAGATATATGAATGCAATGTGGTAACATTCTGTAATAGAAATTATAAACTTCTGGTATACAACATGAATGAATCTCAAAACATTGTAATCAACAAAATAAGCCAGGCACAAAGTATATACTATTTATTTCCATTTGAATAAAACTCGACTTGCTCTCTGATAGAGATCAAGTCAGTGTTGCCTGGGATGGGAGGTCAAGATGGACTGACTGAATCAGGGAATTGAACTTTTTATTACTCGAGGAAAATTCCAGGGGTGGCAGTTACAAAACTACATACATTTGTCATTAGAACTGTAATCTTGAAATAACAATTTTATTATATGAAAATTATATCAATATAGTTTATTTTTAAAAAGATTAATCAAATTTATGTTAGCCACTTGTCATGTATCACTTATAATGTGTGATAAACATAAAATATATAGTCTCTTGGATGTAAACTTTCACACAAATATTAAATAATTAGTGTAAGCCACAGATAAGCTTTGTTTATGGAACTCTTCTGCTATGGAGACATCATGTTATAATGCAAAGTCCATCATCTTTGGACTTAAATAGACATGAGTTCAAATGTTCCACTCTATCTGACTGTTTGAATAAACAAACACTAAAATTATAGGAGCATCAGTTTTTTCATCTATAAATTTGAATAAGAATGCTTACTGTGTAGGGTTGTTTCAACTATGAAGATTACATCTTACTATTATCTGTTTCTCTTCAAATTTCTGATATAGGCAAGTCCCCTAAGTTATCAACTCACATTGCTGGACATTAAGTACACCAAATTTGGCTCCAATAGGAAAAAAAAAAAAAAAAGAAAAAAAGAAAACCTCTACCCATTCTCTTCCAATAAGCTGAGATGGAGAATAATGTAAACCTTTTTTTAAAACGTGTTTAAAGATAAAATAGGTATTAAATAATTTCACATTTAGGAGATTTAAAGAGGTCAAGTCTCTTTCATTTGTGCCTT
>NW_007757285.1:5784-6910 GCF_000696425.1 Galeopterus variegatus | reverse complement strand
ATATATATATATATATATATATATATATACACACACACATATATATACATATATATATGTATATGTCATATAGTATGATGATATATATATATACACACACACACATATATATATATATACATAGACACACACACCCTCTCTCTCTCTATGGAATATTACACAGCCATAAAAAAGAATGAAATTCTGCCATTTGTAGCAACATGGATGAGTCTGGAGAAAAATATGTTAAATGAAATAAGCCAGAAAAAGAAATAAAAACATGACATGTTTTTTTATTCATAAGTGTGTGCTTAGAAAGGAAGAAAGTATCATAATAACACGTTCAACTTTCAGAAGGAAAGAACACGTCTATGGTTACTACAGGTGGGAGGCGGGGAGAGAGAGAGGGATTGGGAAGAGATTGAGTAAGGGACATAAAGAATAATTACTATTTGTAATGATAAATATATTAATAATATTGATTTGATCATCATATGTTGTACACAGGTGATGGTAGTCAATGCTGTGCCCCCAAAATACATATAATCAATTATGCTTCAATAAATAAAAACAAAAATAAAAAAGAGACAAAAGAAGTATGACTTGTCAAAAATAAGAAGAATCAACTCAGGATGCAGCATAATGGTGATATACAATGACCTAAATGGAAAGAAAAATTTCCAGACCAAGTTAAGACTTGATGTTAAATCATCCTAAAGGGATTGAGCATATACTAAGTATCAGATGTTGGGAGAAAATATTTCAGCCATGTTTTAACAATACCCACTAAACTCTGATCAAAAGGAAAGGTTTTAAGTTAACTAATAACCTAATCCTCATGGAAAGTATATCACAGAAGACAATTATATCATTAAATTGTCTAATCTTATCACCAATTTTTATTATGAATCATATTCACTAAGCTAACTTTTAATTATTATTTTCCAACAAGGATATGAACCAAGTCTTATATATCCAAACAATTAATTAGTTGTTTTCATTTTGTTATGCATACTTGTCTCTTGTGAACTTATTCAGTATGAATCAGTCATCCCGAATCAATCCAACTCAGCTACACTGACAAGTTCAAGTTTCTGGATCCGCAAAGCTGAGGTTCCCTGGTAAGGCTTTTTCTCCTTAGTGAGAC
>NW_007757285.1:0-400 GCF_000696425.1 Galeopterus variegatus | reverse complement strand
GGTTTCCATTTGCATAACATAACTTTTTCCATCATTTTGCTGTCAATCTCTGGATGTCCTTTAAGGTGAAGTAAGTCACTTTTAGGCAGCATACAGTTGGATATTTTTTTAAAATTCATTCAGCCACTCTATCTTTTGATTGAAGAATTTAATCCATTTACAGTCCTAATTATTGATAGGTAAGAAATTACTACTGTCATTTTTTAATTGTTTTGCAAATTCTTTGTTCACTTTTTCCTCTTTTGCTATCTCTCTCTAGAAAGACTAGATGATTTTCACTAGTAGTTTGCTTTGGTTTCTTACTTTTTATCTTCTGTGTATCTACTATAGGATTTTGCTTTTTTTTGGTTATTAGGAATCTTACATGTAACAACTTATAGTTATAGCAGGCCATTTTAAG
>NW_007757284.1:6011-6910 GCF_000696425.1 Galeopterus variegatus | reverse complement strand
GACTGAGGAAGCAAAAACCAGGATGGGTGGTGGGCAGAAAGGGGGCAGGAATAGACCACAGTACAATTCCCGAACCGCCATTGTTCCCAACTAATGCTTTCCCACCATGTAGTTTGTTATTTATATAGTGTCCACAGGTCACTTAAAAATCGTGGCACAGGATAAACAATTCAGACAATTGAGGATCAGGTGCAGGGAAGAGGGAGGTGGGATTAGAAAGGGGCTGAGGGAAGTCCTGGTTCTGATTTGAGGCTTGGGTCACCATCCCAAGTAGGGCTTGGGGATCCCTGGGAATGAGGGGCTCCAATCAGCAGGGAAAGGTGGCATGTACCTGGCCAAGGGCCAAGGGCCTTGTCAGAGCTGGGGCTGGAGAAGGTGAAGGGGTACCTACTGCATCCCAGGCCTGCTTGCCACTCAGGCAGGTGAACGCTGTGCAGGGTGCAGGGCTGAGCGTAGGCCTCAGGGTGGCACCCAGCATGCGGTTCCCCATGTCATACTGGCAGAGGTCGAAGACGCAAGCTTGTGTATAGGACATGGGGTCCTCGTGCCAGTGGCACTTGGCGAAGGGCCCTGTGCGATTCGTCAGAACTCTGCAGAGCTGCTCCACCCAGGGCCTGTCCTGGCAGGTCTTGGTGGCCCTAGTGTCCTGCTGGCAGCTGGAGGACCACAGGGACTCAGCACAGCCACCTCCAAGCCTAATCTCCTGCCTCCCGGCCTGGCCAGCCCCTACCTGCCCTCCTCCTCCAGCCCTGCTAGTCTCTCCCTTCCAGATTCTGACAGCTCTGGCTCAGCCTCGAAACATTAAAAAACCCCAACCCGTGGTATCAAATGATTGTCATCCTGTCACTCAGCACAGGGTAGTCATTAGTCAGATTGTGGAGTCTGGAATCAGCCTTGTT
>NW_007757284.1:0-854 GCF_000696425.1 Galeopterus variegatus | reverse complement strand
CACTTGGGAGAGTTCGGCGCTGGTAGCGCCGAGGCCGCGGGTTCGGATCCTATATAGGGATGGCCGAGTGTGGTGCAGACGACATCGAGCCGAGGGTTGCGATCCCCTTACCGGTCAGGAAAAAAAAAAAATAGTAATCAGTAGAATGCAGGCTCCACACCAATCAGCGTGCATCCGCTGGAGCTTGGGGAGAAGTCTGGAAGCCCCTGCCATGCCAGGCTTTGGAATGTGGGAAGCGGATGGGGGCACTCAGGCAGCTCAGGAGTACAGAAGTATTTCAGTCTGTGAATAACTGGTGTGGCCGTACAGAGTATGTGGGTAGATTCCCACCCTGCTCAACCATGACTCACCACAGAAGGAAGGATTCCTCCAGTGCCCAGTGGTGATGTTTGCACCCTGGCAGACTGTGGCGCACACCTGCAAGGCCACGCACAGGATGCGATCACTGCCCCCAGCAAGACGCAGATCAAGATGCGATCACTATCCCCCACGCACAGCTGGATACATATGGATCTGGGTCAATCTCACTGTGGAAGGGGCCAAAGGGCCCCTGGGGTTCCTGCAGGAGCCAACACTGCATCCTGGCTGACACGATCTGCTCCTGGTCATTGCAGACTGGACAGGCAACCCCACAGTCATCTCAGCAAGCTTCACTCCTCTCCAAGGTAATGCGGGCCTCAGCATCATCACTGGGGTCGCTGTTGAGGTTGCCACAGAGCTCACAGGTGTGACCTCATAGGGCCGGGGCAGGGTGAGGGTGAGGCTGTAGGTGAGATCTGTGATGAGCCACAGGCAAAGCCCGACTGCAGTGTGGAGAAGAGGCCACTCCACTGCACGACAAGGCTGCCCCCAGT
>NW_007757283.1:6693-6910 GCF_000696425.1 Galeopterus variegatus | reverse complement strand
TCTGCCTGGAATATTTGTTACTACACCTGTTGATTATTCAGTCATTTATTTATATCAATATGAATGTATGGATATTTATTTTCTACTTTGGGTTATAATCCAATGCTTCTTTATTTATTTTGTGCTCAAATTGTTCCATAGGGCCTTTGGGAATTTTTTTTTTTTCTTTTTTCAGTTGGCTCCTGTGTTCTTTTGACTTCCTCCCATCAATGTAAAT
>NW_007757283.1:0-1071 GCF_000696425.1 Galeopterus variegatus | reverse complement strand
GGCTGTGCTCACCTCTCTTCACGGCTCTCTTCCCCCGTCTCCTTCCAATGGGGACTGGAGGAAAAGAGGAATCCTGTACGGGTTGGCTGGCAGCGGACCCAACATTTTAATCCTTATAAAAATTTTAAGAGATAAAAATGACTATTATTCCCATTATACAGATAAGAAAACTGAGGACAAGGGATTTTTGTAGTTTATTTAAGATTAGATAACTAATAACTGATGGGAATGGAAGCCTGTGCTGTTAGTCATTGCAATAGATTGTAGTACTACACCCTAACTTTTATTATGTCGCTAGTAGAGATTTGAACAAAGTCTTAAATCCAAGAGCAAGACAAACCACACTCATTACTCAGAACCTTCAAATGAATATATATGTATTCATTCTGTTACTGAACTATGATTAAAACACCCACTGAAACAGTTTAAGCCCAATGCAGAGTAAATACTTCCTGACTTTATAGAGCTAGAACAATGAGCATCAGATTAAACCAACCCTGTCTGATCTTTTTCTTTGTACCCAAATCCCTAAGAAAAAAGCCATTCTCAGTGATAGTCACAAGAAAGTGATTCTCTAGGTTCTTGCTGGTTTTATAACTGGGAGCCAAGGAAAATGACAAAAGAAAGTTCTTCTCCCCTCCTTGGCCCAGGAGTGTACATTACTTCCCTCTGTAAGTTATAACCAGATACACAAGCTTACTACATTCCTCTCTTATTTTTTTGTATAAATAGGAGCATTTTTTAAGTTTTAAGAACTCTGGATACCAACTGAGAAGGCTTTCTTATAAACATTATATTATTAAGCTTCCTCAGCTGCATATTTAAATCTTCATGGTCCACAGGGGTGTATCTGTGTTCCAATTACACTATGTAACAATGGTGGCAAATTCTGAGGTTTAATTAAAGAATAGTTATCATAGCTGCATGGCACAGGAATGTTGGATGACAAAACTCTTGTGTTTGAAATTAATTATGTCACCATAGTGGGCCCAGTGCATGTGGAATACTTGAACCCAAAGAAACAACTCATTAATCTTCACAAGCTCTTCTAAGGTAAGGGAGTTATTTTTT
>NW_007757282.1:6671-6910 GCF_000696425.1 Galeopterus variegatus | reverse complement strand
GGTTAATGACTTTGTACCTGTGTTTCCATAGTTCTCACTCTTCCCTGAAGAATGGGTACAGACATCTAGAAGTTTTTCAAAAAATAAAATCTCCTTTTCCCGACACTAGATAAAGAATGCCTTCTCAAAAACATTCATCTAACTGACTTTCTTTACTTCTGAAACCATTATGTTAGGTAGCTCCAGACCACAACCTTGTGCACCCTCTCCTTGCTGGTCTAAGACATTTTCTTCTGCAA
>NW_007757282.1:0-1048 GCF_000696425.1 Galeopterus variegatus | reverse complement strand
TCCGGTGCGGGGGCAACACTGAGGGTTGTGATCCGTTGCCGGACATGGAAAAAAGACAAAAAAAGACAAAAAAAAAAAAAAAATTCTTAGAGCTGACAAAAAAAATTTAGTAATGTTGCAGGATACAAAATCAGTATACAAAAATCAATAGTGTTTTTTACACTCCAACAACAAACTAGCAGAAAAAGAATTCAAGAAAGCAACACTATTTACAATAGTTACCAAAAATCCAAAATATCTATGAATCAATTAAAAAAAGGAGGTCAAAGAATGCTATAATGAGAACTACAAATCACTGATGAAAGAAATTAAAGAGGATACCAAAAGATGGAAAGACTTTCCCTCTTCATGGATTGGAAGAATCAATGTAGTGAAAATGTCCATACTACTCAAAGCTCTCTAAAGATTCCACGTGATCCCCATCAAAATACCAATGACATTGTTTGGAGAAATAGGATAAACCATCCACACATTCATATGGGACCACAAAAGACCACAATTATCCAAAGAAATCCTGAGAAAAACAAATGCATAAAACTGGAGGCATTATCCTTCATGCCTTTAAATTATATTAAAAATCTATAGTAACCAAAACAACATGATACTCACATAAAAACAGATAATCAGACCAATGAAACAGAGCACCCAGACATCCACCCACATATTTACAAACAACTGATCTTCAACAAGGGCACCAAGAACATACAATGGGTAAATTCACAGTGCTAGGAAAACTGGATATTTATATGCAGAAGAATGAAACTGGACCTGTAGCCCTTGCCATATACCAAAATCAACTCAAAAGGGATTAAAGACTTACATATAAGACCTGAAACATTAAAACTTGAAGAAAACATAGGGGAAACACTCCAGATAAGCCTTTATGAATAAGACCCCATGGAGTACAGGAAACAAAAGGAAAAAAAAACAAACAAATGGGATTATATCAAACTAACAAGCTTCTACACAACAAAGAAAACAATGAACAGAGTGAACACACAACTTCAGAATGGAAGAAAGGGAGAAAATATCTGCAAACTATGCATCC
>NW_007757281.1:6012-6910 GCF_000696425.1 Galeopterus variegatus | reverse complement strand
CCTTGAGAAACACTGCCCTTGGATGTACAGAGTCCCTTTCCAGGGAGAAGTTGCTTACGTCTTACATAGGAATTACGGAGCAAATTGGAGGGAAAAGCTAGGGATCTTGGTCACTTCCATTTTGAAGTCCAATATTATTAGACCCTCTCTGATGAACTGAGGTAGTTTTGACCAAGATACATTGAAATTAGAAATGGGTGGTGCCTCAGTTGAACCCATTATGAGGAGAGGAGGATCTGGCAGACGATCCAGGCTCAACACTGCAGTGTAGGCAACTGCGAAACAAAGGGCTCGTGTGGCTGCTGTTCAAAGCCCCTTCTAATCCAGCTACCCTGACGATGGAGAACTGGTTTTGAGAACAATGACTTAAAATGAGAATAGAAACTAAAGAGCACCTTTAGCCAAGAGGACAGACTTATAACTCCCTCTCTTGAAGAAACCATGTTGTCTGGAACAGTAAGAGTTTTCTCATACCTGATAAAATTATTTGCCTGGATCAGGCTCAAATTTAGTTATGAGGGACTAGTTTTAACAGCTATCCTGTGGCAGCAGCAAAGGCAATAAAATTTAAACTAAGGGATCAGGTGACAAAATCAGATTTGGTAATTCTTGTCACAGACTTGTCATTAAAACAGAGGTAGCTGCACACTAATGATCAGACATCTAAAAGGATTCACCCCCTGTACATTATAAGCACCATCTTCACTGATTGCATTTCAACCCCTTCTAGCCACATTTGCTATCAACAGTGCACTAATTGATACACAAGAAAGAGTAATAAAAGTGTCCCTTCTATTCCAGTGCGAGGAAGGGTTACTGAATCGCCTGTCAGACGATGCCTTGCTGACAGAGATTATGCAGATCCTGTTTGTGTTTGAAATCTAGCCCAGGACTTCCC
>NW_007757281.1:0-1195 GCF_000696425.1 Galeopterus variegatus | reverse complement strand
CCATTTGTACTGGATCTGCTCTTCCACTGAACTTGCATCTGTCAAATTGCAAGCTCCTGACTGTATGTGAACCTGAGCTCTGCCTTTGCCCTTTGTACCTGGGGTCTGGCCCAGCATTTGATTTCTACTTCCTTTAAAGGGCTCAGTGTTGGCTGGGTCCTTGGCTCTTCATGTTTGTCCCACAGTTCCCTTCCCCTCCTCACAGGCTGTTTGGATGAACGGTAACTCTACTTACACGCGCATTACACCACCCAATCATTGCGAAGAAAAGTGGGCATGTCAGGGTGAGATCTCAAGACTTTAATGTAGAGGCAGAGCACAGGTATCTGGAGAAATCCATGTAATACACACTGAAGAAGAGCAGGATCAGATGCAGCCCCAGAAACAATGGTGACTGCCCAAATGCCCAGCTGGGGTAGAGAGAAGATCTTCTTCTCCAGGAGGAATGAGAGATATCAGATGGAAAGACTTCAGGTGTCCTGCCAACCTAGACCACAAGTGGAGAAGACAGTCACATGGGAGTTTTACAAAGGATGGAATCAAGTAGCTGTTCTTCAGTAGTGCCATCGAAAAGCAAAAGAGTAAGTTCATCATCCTCTAGAGGCCCACAGATATAACACTGCAGAAGGTAAGAGTAATATTTCTTGAACACTTGCTATGCACTAAGAGTTTAAAATTTTCAAAAATTTTTCAGATGACAAAGATAAGGATTAAATACATTGTGATTTGCCTGGGGTGCTATACACACACACACACACACACACACACACACACACATACAAGGCTAGGACACTTTTGCGAGTGAAAGGGGGAGCTGTAAACAATTATGCTGGCGCAATAGACAGAAGCTGGGACTGTCTGGTGCGAACTAGGAATACGGTCACCCTTTACATAAAATAAGTACTGGAGCTGGTATTCAAACCCAGACAAACCCTCCCCAACCCCTCTGCTTACTGAAGCAAGAGTGCTAATGCTATGCCCAGCTAGGGACATTGGTATGGGAGAATGTGCCTGGTAGCCTGTAGAAGATGGGGTGTTATTCTGTGATGGGACCTGAACTAGACAGAGACTGGCAGTTTGAAAATAGTGAATTGCAAAAGAGAGATTTGTTTAAGTTGCAATATTCCAATAACAGATGCCAAGATTAATAAGTATATATTACTTGTAATTACAGGAACTGAAACAAAAACAGAGA
>NW_007757280.1:0-6910 GCF_000696425.1 Galeopterus variegatus | reverse complement strand
CAGGGTACAGCACAGGATGGTCAGGAATTGCCTCCATAGAGGGCTTGGCCTCAAGGGCTGAACTGGAGAGTGCAAACATACAATTCCACATCCATGGAATGGAGGCGAGCACTGTGTCCTGGGGAAGCCCAGAAGAGAGGCGCTTAGCCCTCTCCAGGATGAGGCAGAGGGTCAGGGGTGTCCAGGAGTTAAGAGATGCTGCTCCTGCGTACTGATGGATAAGTGGAATTCAAGCAGGTGAGATGTGGGGGGAGGGCATTGCCAGCAGAGGGCAGGAGCTGCATGTGGAAGGCAAGGAGGAGAAAGAGCAAGGGGTCCAATCTAGGATCTACAGGGAACCAGACTTGCTGGAGCACGGATTCTAGAAGTGTGCTCCCTGGACCAGCTGCACTGCGAGGGAGCTTGTTACAAGTACAGGGTTTAGGACCTCACTGCAGACCAAGGGAATCAGACTGGGGAGGGTAGAGGGGAGGGGACAATGAAAACATATTGGTCAACAGGTAAAAAGTTACAATTAAATAGAAGGAATAATTTCTGATGTCCTATTGCACAGGAGGGCGACTATAGTTAACAGAAATGTATTGTATATTTCAAAATAGCTGGAAGAGAAAATCTTGAATGTTCTTACCACAAAAAAATGATAAATGTTTGAGGTAATGGATATGCTAATTATCCTGATTTGATCATTATACAATGTATACATGCATTGAAACATTACATTATATTCCATAAATTTGTAGAAGTATTATATGTCAATCAAAATTTAAAAATTAAAAAAATATATATTTAAATTAAAAGAAACTCCGGGCATGGGACTTAGCAATTGGTGTATTAAGGAGCCCTCCAGGTGATCCTGATGCTCACTGAGGTTGGAGAACCTCTGTGCTAAAGCGTAGGATGCCAAAGGCAGTGGGGAGTAAACAGGTTGGAGCCAAATCAAGGGTCTTATTATGATGGAGGGTCCTATGGAAAATAAAATAAAATGGTATTCAATGAAACCCTGAGGTCGATGGAGAAATAGTTGTTAAAGCATTTAAATTAAAAAAAAAAAAAAAGAATGCATGGTAAGTTTTGTTTTTTATACAGAGCTCTTTGTTTTTTAGAAAATCCATCTGATTTCTTATATGGTCAACCTGCATTCTAATCCTGACTTCCTATCCCACCCTTTCTCAGTGGAATTACCCAAATTTTGTTGTCTCTTACCAAGATAATAAACTCTAATGTGGTCCTTTGGGGTTTTTCCTGACATTAATTCATGATGACCATTCCCCAGAGTTCTTTATTTCATCTATAATGCCAGTGACCCAGAACACAGCTGTTAGATATTTACTTCCTGGAGTGGACAATTTCTCCCTCTTTCTCAAAATCGATTTTTAGGATCTCATTATTGCAAACTCAATTCAGTTCAATTTGTGGTTTGTTAAGATGAAGATACATTGGCAGATTTCACTAGAATATGAAGAATAGGCCTATCATGAACACAAAAGTCCCCAGGATAAGGGCAGGTCCTTCAACACACAACCTCTCCTTTCAGGTCAAGTTTAAGCTAACACTCACCTCCTTCCATCCCAGTGGTACTAAAAAAATCCAGTGCTGGCTGACTTCCCACTGGGCCCATAATTGCTGACCTAGCTGTCACAGATTGTTTTCTGAGAAAGACAGAGTTCTGGAGGCATATTCTGGCATATATGATGGATGTTGGTAGCTTATCAACAAAGCAGAAAAAAAGGTCTCCACTGAATAAAAAATTCTGAGCTTGAATCCCCAAGTGAGCTGAGAAGGGGCTATTGCATGGGCCAGTGACAAGAACTCTGTTTTCCCACAGGCCAGGAAGCTGAAGCTCAGAGCTGACAGAAAAAACTATCGATTCACCCTTAGACAATTAGTCCCACTCAGACTCTTTGGTTGTTCACAGTAAACATGATATTCAATACAATTACATCTTGAAGCTTATCTCATGATACATTATATAAGAAAAATGATTATTATTCAGACCAGACACTTGCACTGAAGACTCAAGGGCTTTGGCTAGCAATCCACAAACCACTAAGGTTTCCACAGACAGCTCAAATTTGCACAGATTTCCTCACCAATTCTGTGACTTTTCCAGGCCTTGTCAGAAACTCTGATGACCTTAGATGAACTAAAAAAAAAAAAAAAGAAAGTTTCCAAAGCTAACTGTGATAACTCCTAAGAATAGCTGTTCTTACAAAATTTCTGACATTTTTATTTATGATGGTGGGTGAAAAAACAGGACGGGTTTCAAGAAGACAACATAAAAAACAATCAAAGTACCAAAAACACTCAAAACTGAATTACAATTCTAACCTCAGTAGATATACTTTTTTAGCTCTGACGGTCAGACTTGCCTTCTTAAAATGTCTAGATTTTTTGGATATGTTATATGCATAGACATTTCTGAGCACACTTAAAATATGTGGTTCAGCTGGACTGTTCACTAACCACAAAGATTACAACAAAATAATGTTATTCATTTTAGGAAACTCTCAGTAGATATCCTTTCATTTATTTAATTTTAAGTTTATTGGCATGTATTGGGCATATGCAGTACTCTTTTTGGTCCCTGTGCTGATCTCTGAGGTTCATAGATGCCACCCAGGGACTCACGCACAGTAACATAGACATAGTAAATGAATTACTATGGTGGAGTAGTGTGCAAAAAGGGGAAATGTTATTATGGTCCCTGTAACTTATTACCCAAATAGGAACTTGAGAGAATTAAATAGGAGCTACAAATAACTAAGCTGAGCAATAAGCATGGAGCAGAACCGTGTAGAGCAAGCTGGCACATATGGTCACGCCAAGTAAAAGGTGCAGGTGGGCACTAAAGGAGAAGTAACTGATCACTCCCACTAAGGTGTAGACAGGTGAACAAAAGGTTTTGTTAATAGGGTAATGTTTCCCAAATCTCATTCACAAGTTCACAGAAGGAAAGGAATGATCAAGGCAGAGGCTGATGTTAAGCAGTGCACCCTCATTGTGAAACAGCACAAGAGAATCATGAGCTGCCTCTTTGCCTCACACAACTGTCTGTGGTCTTCAGCCACAACACACAATTGTTGCTCCTTGAAAGGGTGTTCGTGCCATGAGAGATGAACATTTAAACAGTAGCATCAAAATCGAAGTAGAAAGCTTCTATTTTTTTTCCCTTAATACTAGTTGATGTGTTTCTCTATAAAAAGACTTGCCATGGTTTCTTGTGTGGGGGAGATCAAACATGCTTTGTTAATGATTCTACCTGGGCACAAACAATCTAAGGAACTCAGTTCTGGGAAGCCAATGGGGAGCAGCAGAGTCACTCCTCTTACTACTTCAGCAGGAGGTAAAAGAAAAACAAATTGTAGGAGTCAAGGCCTGACACTGTGTAGAAACCCACTGCTGCATGAAGTGGTTGATCTAACTATTAGGTCGTTCTCCCTTTTAAGGTTTCCTTTAAAATCACCACCATTAGCATACGGATCAGGGAATCAGAACAATGTAGTCAGTCAAACCATACACTGGGAAAAATTGCTTATTGTGAATTCTCTTCTCCTTTGCCAGCTTTACGAAAGATTTTGTTTCTTTCACATCCACATTTACTAGCATTTATTTGTCTGCCTTTTGTGGCTTCTGAAAATCTGTTGAGTTCCTAAAGAGCCGGGATTGTCTTATTTATTTCCATATCTCCAAAGCCTAGCAGAGAGGGGCTACTGAGCAATGTATATTGACTTTTGAAGAAGTTCTCAGATTCTCAGTCAATCAGAAAAGTTATGAAAAGGTGATTGATTTAAGATAGATTGCAGTGTTTTTTATGTCATATTTTTATTGTACATGTATGTATATTTGCCTCTTCATAGATAGTTTTCAGCCATTACTATATGAACTAAGACAAAGAAGTGTAGGCAGAGCCCATTCATTGATTAACTTAATTTTAAGACATTTCTGGGCCTCTGTTTCCTCACCTGTGAAACAAAGGAATTGCAATGTGTGATCTAGGACGTTTTTCCAACTCTAAAATGTTCTGATTTCCAAAGTGGGCATTGAAGCTCACATTAAACCTCCAAGCCCCCAGATCTGACTGTGGTCCTCCTGCCCCTCCATGCCCCTAATGCTGGCATGCCTATGAACTGGGCCCTCTGAAGTTCCCTGTGTTAGGGCCATATGCTCCTCAGCATTCCAAAGATGAAATTTACAAGTGGTGGCCTCTACCATGTGTGACAAATGACCCCAAATGATGAGAACAATAACAAAGAGGGCAGTGAAGCTGAGATGACAAGGTGATTCATTTGGGGAAGGAGAATATGATTTCAGCTCTGATGAATTTTGGATGATACCACTTGGCAGTAATTAACCAAATTGGAACAAGGTCTTGTGAGAAGAGGAGGTAACTTCAGGTATAAAAAGATGGTCATAATTCTTAATGAGACTGGGAAGCCTGACACATCATTATACTTTATCAGAATTTATAATGCTTTTAAAAATTAATTAGCTCCCCATATTTAAAGAAATTCAAATAGAAGCCCCAGAGAGAACTCCACATAGTTTAAAGTCTCCAGATGGCCCGATGAAGGTGTTGAAGCCCTTCAGAACCTGGTGGTGGTGTGTAAAAAAAGCTGACCTCCTTCATCAGAGATGAAGGTATGATTTGGTCCTGAATAAGAAGGAGAAGGAGAAACAAAGAAAATTTTGGTGACAAGCCTAAATATCTGATAAGGTGATGAGGATCATAGCTAACACTTTTTGAGTGCTTATCATATGCCAAGTACTATTTCAAGCACGTGAATGCATAAAGCAAGCACTTCCTCCCTTTTCATAGAAAAAGAAACTGGTGTCCACAGAGGACCGAAGTTTGCCCAAGATTGTACAACTTATAGGTGATAAAGTCAAGTTCCCATCTCTGGTGATTTGAGTTCAGAACCCATGTGTTTAACATTACTCTATAGTGCCTTTAAAAGTTTTCAGGTTTCATTGAAAATTCTTAAGATTAGCAATCATAGAAACAAAAGTGACAGTGCAGACTAAGAATGGGCTGACCGTCCCAGTTACATAAGAAGCCAAGTTTGAGACAAGTTTTAAATTCTGACTCTTCATTCCAACAACAACAAACACTTATGCTAAAGACCCTACCCAGAGACTATGATTTAGTTGAAATGTGGCCAGAGTAGATATTTTAAAAAATATATCTGAAAGTGATTCTTATGTAGAGTTAGGTATGCAAGCGTAGGTAAGGGACAGAGGAGTGGAGATGTGCTAGCTCAGGAGCTCTTGGCTTAGGCAACAGCTAAACTTTGTCCCTGGAGCATCTGAGCTGCATATGCTCAGGAATTGTAGGTTGCTAATTTTGGTCTTGTGAATTTTAAAAAAATAAAAGTAGTCTGAGTATTAAAAGATTGATTTTGATGTCTTCCTTCCAACAAAATTTCCTCGTGTCATGACTAAAGACTGTCAGATACAAACTCTTGACAGTACAGGACATAGTGGTAAGCCCAAGAATATAGGAAAACTACAGAACTGAGTTCAAATTCTGCCTCAGAAGAAGCTTCCTGGGTGTGTGACTTTAGGGAAGTTGTTCATTCAACAAATTCAATTACTATTGATTAAAATGGGCCTTATTCTCTGTGGAGTACTGGACATCTAAGTGGATGGTCCTTGGCCTTACAAAGCTCAGAATGTGATAGGTGAGACAGATAATTCACAACAAAATACACCTGTAAATAACTATTTTAGGTAGGTAGACAGATGGATAGATAGATGATAGATATATTTTTCTATGTATATTTGGTGGTCAATGCTGTGAAAAAAAATAATTGTATGTTTTAAGGCAGAAAAACAAGAATGAAACAAGAGTACTTTCTTTAGATTGGGAATCAATAGACACCTCTCTGTGGAAAAAAAAATGATATTAATGCTGAGACAGATTAAGAGTTGAGCTGTAGAAGATTAGTGGGGATCACACTTTGGACAGAGGGGACAGCTTATAAAACAGCCCTGAGCTAGGAGAACTCTTGGCATGATAGAAGACAGGACAGACGGCCAATCAGCCTATGTCCAGATAGGGAGGGACAATTGCTGTATGGTGACACTGGTGCTGTATTCAGAGACCAGACCTTGGAGGGCCTGTGCTTTTCCTAAGTGCAGTGAGAAGTTTTTTCAGTAGCAGGATCTAAACTCTGTATTTTGTGATGATCCTGCTGGCTGTAGCAGGGATAATGGACTGAAAGAAGGGATGAGTGAGAGTGAATTGCTGAGTTAAACATTCAGGCGATAGAAGATATAACTGAATTAGGCTGCTGACTGTCAGATGAAAAGAAAAGGACACATTTGTGAAGATTTATGTAAGTGTTATTGATAGAACTTGCTAATGGATTTACTGTGGGAAGTAAGGGAGAGAGGAGGTTTCCAGAAAGGCCCCCAGGTCCAGTTTGGGCGACTGGTGATGTTTACTGAGATGCGGAAGACTGCAGGAAGAACCGAGTGCAGTTGGA
The DNA here is from genome assembly GCF_000696425.1 of Galeopterus variegatus. Lineage (NCBI taxonomy): Eukaryota > Metazoa > Chordata > Mammalia > Dermoptera > Cynocephalidae > Galeopterus > Galeopterus variegatus. The sequence goes on along the minus strand of NW_007757280.1, from coordinate 425 downwards.
CGGTACAAGCTGTTTAAGAGTTTCCTCTGGGATATATTAAATTTGAGCTATTTGGGAAATAAATTGAGAAATCAATCAGGCAAATGAATATATATTTTTAGATCTCAGAAGAAGTATTTGGCTTGGGATGCAAATTACTTAAATTTACTAAAAGTCACTTCACTTTTATAAATTTCAGGGTTATTTTGTATAACCCATAGAAATAATAATTCCTAACTTGGGAGATTGCTGTGAGGTCTGAAGTGTGTGTTGCCCAATACTGTGCATGCTAAATGACAGCAGGTGGGAGAGTGTGGGTAATGATGGCAGCCTTTCTATGACAATTGCTACTTTAACGAAGAAAAAAATTACCACCAACAGGGAAGATACTGACTCTCTCCCCCAGGAAGAGTCTTCATTAAACGCAATTCAGAATGGTTCTCCTT
>NW_007757279.1:6011-6911 GCF_000696425.1 Galeopterus variegatus | reverse complement strand
GAGATGGTATCTCAGTGTAGTTTTGATTTGCATTTCCCAGATGCTGAGTGATGTTGAGCGTGTTTTCATATGTTTGTTGGCCATTTGTATATGGGATGATCACTCTTACCACTCCTCTTCAACACCATATTGAAGTTTCTAGCTAGTGCAATAAGACAAGAAAAAGAAATAAAAGGTATACAGATAGGAAAGGAAGAAATAAAACTGTTCAGAGATGACATGATTACATGATTGTCTACATAGAAACTCCCAAGAAATCTACAAAAAAGCTATAAGGACTAAGAAGTGAATTTAAGTATGTTTCAGATTACAAGGTAAAAACCTTGCAATCATACCCCACATCCAATTTCTCAGTAAATCTTATCAGCTCTACCTTCAAAATCAATCCAGAATCCAAGCACTTCTCATATCTCTACTGCTGTCACCCTGGTTGCAGTCACCAGCATGTCTTCCTTGGATTTTTCAAAAGTCTCTTAACTTATCTCCCTGCCTCCATCCTCACCCACTACAGTATCACATCCCTTTTCTGCTCAGAACTCCTATGACCCCATCTCACTCAGTAAATGTCAGTCTCCACAATAACCTACCAGATTCCCCAAAATCAGCCTTGAAATTGCATTTCTGTCCTCAACTCCTACTGCCCTCCTCTTCCCTCCAGCTCTGATAGAGCCACAGTGGCCAGCTTCCTGCTTCTCCAACAAGCAAGGCTCCCTACCTCAGGGCCTTTGCACCAGCTGCTTCTTGAACCTGGAAGTTCCTTCTCTCAATTATCTGCATGACTCCCTCCCTTACCTTTTTCAGGTCATTTCTCAATGTCATCTTCTCATTGAGGCCTTTTCTTTCTTTCTTTCTTTTTTTTTTTTAAAAAAAGATGACCGGTAAGGGGATCTTAACCCTTGA
>NW_007757279.1:0-421 GCF_000696425.1 Galeopterus variegatus | reverse complement strand
GTGGACTCACGGAATGCCTTATTCATCGTCATGGCATTCCACACAGCATTGCTTCTGACCAGGGAAGTCACTTCACAGCCAAAGAAGTGCGGCAACGGGCTCATGCTCACGGAATTCACTGGTCTTACCATGTTCCCCGTCATCCTGAAGCAGCAGGCCTGATAGAACAGTGGAATGGCCTTTTGAAGGCCACAGTTATAGCCCAAGCTAGGTGACAATACCTTGCAAGACTGGGGAAAGGTTATCCAGATGGCTGTATATGCTCTAAATCAGCATCCAATATATGGTCCTGTTTCTTCCATATCCAGGATTCATGGGTCTGGGAATCAAGCCTGGAAATGGGAGTGGCACCACTCACCGTTCCCCCTAGTGACTCACTAGAAAATTCTGTGTTTTCTGTTCCAGTGACTTTATGCTCTGC
>NW_007757278.1:6710-6911 GCF_000696425.1 Galeopterus variegatus | reverse complement strand
CCCCTGAGGGATGGGGCCTGCCTGCATGGTGGGGAGAGACTCAGAGGTTAAGAGTCAGCAATTTGGCTTCAAGCCATTTAATCTTTGAGTCTCAACTTCCCCATCTATAAAATGGGGGGAACAAAACGTATCCATAAACAGTTGTTGGGAAGATTAAATATAAGCACCCATGCAGGGTGTCCCTCACAGACTGGCTCACAT
>NW_007757278.1:0-1157 GCF_000696425.1 Galeopterus variegatus | reverse complement strand
GGGATACAGGCATAGAGGTCTCCAGCTTGGGTTCTAGACTCAGATAAACCTGGCTTTGAATCCTCATCCCACCCGTTTCCTGCTGTGTGACCTTGAGCATGTTGCTTAACCTTGCTGAGCCTCAGCCACCTCTCCTTTAAAGTGCCAGCAACAGTAACAGCCACCTCATGGGGTAGTCGTGATGATGAAATGTGAATGCTTCACTAGGCGCCTGGCATAGAACAGGTGCTCAGTAATAAACATTAGCAATTGCCATTAATAACAGATCGTTCTCATTAGACTTCACCTTCCTCAAAATGCATTCATTCCTTTATTTGGTCCTACAAGAGCTTACTGTGTGCCAGGCAGGGCATAGAGAGGTCACAACTGGTCTCTGAAGGGGACAGACTCATGCTGAGGGTGCACCAAGCGGGGAGTGATCGATTCCACCTGGAAGTCTTGGCAGACCCCCCTCAGCTGGGAAAGTGAATAGGAGTTTGCCAGGAATAGCAAGGAGTGGGCAGGACATTTGGGGCTCAGTGCCTTCAGGCACTGATGGTCATCTGAGTTGGGGGGGCACGCCATGTGTGCACGAATTAGGAGAGAAGAAAGCGGAGAAGTGGGGGTGACACAGGAGAACGGGCAACACCAGGTCACAGGGGCCCTGGATGCCACTATGAGGAGCTGAGAGGATCTCATCCTACACACAGGCCACGGGAGCTGGAAACTATTAAAGATGGAGGGCCGCTGGTGACATGGTCAGATTTTCTGTGGAAAGAGCTCTCTTGGAGGGTGTCCTGCAAGGGACAGATGGGTACCAGGGTAAGCACTCAGGCTATGGTTGCCATGGTCCAGGGAAGAGATGTGGGGATGTGAGCGGGGCAGTGGCAGTGAAGGAGAGGACCCTTCCAGGGAAGCCCTTCTGAAGAGCAGATTCGAGGGCCCATCTGCCTGCGCTTGATCTTTGCTCCACACTGACTAGTGCTGTGTGGCCCTGGGCAAGTTACCACCCTTTCTGGGCCTGCAAATTGAAGACAGTACCAGTACTGCTGCTGTGAGGATTAAACCAGCCTTTACAACAATGCCTGGCACTCAGTAAGTGACAAATACTGCTGCTGTTATTTTAAAGCAGTGCAGTCAACTGGCCTCAAGGCCAGGTGGGAGAGGGAGGGGGTGGG
>NW_007757277.1:5326-6911 GCF_000696425.1 Galeopterus variegatus | reverse complement strand
AAGTTCCCATTTCCCCCTGAAAACCCAGCTTCAATGCCCTCTGTTCAAGACAGAGCTTTCTGCTCCCTCCCTGGAGCTCACAAAGCACCTGAACACGTTTCTACCCAACCATGACTATTGTATTGCATGTCTTTACTTCTCCGTGTCTTCCTTTGGACTTTCTCTAAGTCAAAATGGATTCTTCTGTTTCTCAGTGCCCAACACGAAATATAAAACAGAACAGACACCAAAGCATGTATAATGCATGAATGAATAATTTAATGAGTGAATGAGTAATTAATAATTTGAATTTCAGGTCTGTTTATCTCATCTCTGAATCAAGGCACCATTGTTAGGTATTAGTTTTGGCATCTGTAGAATGGGAATATCTGCTTATCAGAATTGTTACTAGAAATACATGAGAGAAAGAGGATGGTGGGACAGGTGTGTGTGTGGGGGGGTGGTGCACATAGGCACATGCCATTGGGGTAGTTACTTTCTCCCAAGATGTTTCAACAAGACTGTGAGCCCTCCAAGGGCCGTATGTTCCCCTGAGTCCTCTCTCTTCCTCCATCCTTTCTTCCTTCCTGCACTCCTATTTTCACTGAACACCTAATATATATCAGGTACTTGGGAAACAATGAAAGGAAAATCAAACCTATTTTCTGCTTTTACGTAGCTCACAATGGGCTATAAGATGACAGTCACAATCCAGCATGCCAAGAAATTGGACTCAGAAAACAAGGGGGCTGTGTGAGCATGGAGAAAGAACATTCACCATCACCCACACGGTCCAAGCAGTCTTCTCCTAGGAAGATATAACTTGCCATAAATAAGAGCCACTTAATTGAAGACTATTCTAGGCACAAGAATAGATATTTTAGGAAGAGTAGAGATGAGAGAGGATGGAGGACATCAGAACGTTTAGAATGTAGAGTATTGGGGTGATGGGGTGGTGGAGGAGATGGTGCTTGGGTAAATGTTGAAATGTAAGACTGGAGGAGCAGACAGGGGCCAGTCATACAGGGCTTTATCAGCCATGGTGAGGTATTGGCCTTTACACACAGGTCAGCAGGAGTTGAAGGAGGAGTGTTTTTGGAGAGTAACATGCCCAGATTTGCTCCCCAAAGGAGTGAAATAGGGACCCAATGAGAGGTGGACAACTGGGGAGGAAAAGACTCCAGACCTACTATCCTTGGGATAAAAGCTAATGACTGGGAAGCTTGGCCTGGAATGGAGAAGACTTGGAGGTAGGTCAGGTTGCTGTCTTCAAAGCTGAGGGAAAGGAAGCAGATGTAGTCTGTGTGCTCTAGGAAGTGGTGCTGGGACAAGTGGGTGTGATTGTCTGGCCTGGAATCGCAGCTCTATCACTTCCTCCCTGTGTAAATCTGGCAAGTTACTTAACCTCCTGGAGCCTCAGTTTCTCCATTTCTAAAATTAAAACTGTGATACTGACTCCAGCACATTGCTGTAAGGATTTAATGTGAAGAGGCGCATCAATTGCCCAACACATGCTTGGCACATGGGAGATGTCCATGTTAGTCTCCTCATGAATCTAAACATGAATACCGAGATGGAGAGGAAGAAACATGTTGGCGGGGGGGTG
>NW_007757277.1:0-220 GCF_000696425.1 Galeopterus variegatus | reverse complement strand
GGTGGGCATCATCCAATCCATTGAGGGCCAGAATAGAACATAAATGCAGATGAAGGGAGAATTCATTCTTTCTCTCCACCCGACTGCTTAAACTGAGAAATCAGCCTTTTCCTGCCCTCACATTGGAACTTACATCATTGGCTTTCCTGGTTCTCAGAACTTTGGACTTGGACTGGAGTTTACACAATCAGTTCTCCTGGCTCTGAGGGCTTCAGACTCT
>NW_007757276.1:5970-7698 GCF_000696425.1 Galeopterus variegatus | reverse complement strand
GAAAAACTTAGGCCCAGGAGTCAACTATTGAATTCTATAAAAACATGTAAAGAAGGACTTACGCCAATACTTCACAAACTCTTGCAAAAATCAGAAAAGGAGGGAAAACCTCAAATCATTTTATAAGGCCTCTATTACCTTTATACCAAAACCAGACAAAGACATCACAAGAAAAAAGACCAATATCGCTGATGAATATACATCAAAGAACACATTAACACCATCACCAAGAGGAATTTATTCCAGGAATGCAAAGTTGGCTCAACAAATGGAAATCAATCAGTATAAACAACATATTGATGAAGTGAAGAACTAAAACCACACAATCATTTCAATAGATGCAGAAACACATTTGATGAAATCTAACATTTTCTAATGATGAAAAAAAAAAAGATGCAGAAACACATTTGACGAAATCTAACATTCTCTAATGATGAAAAAAAAAAAACGAACATGCTAATAACAGAAGGAAACATGCTCTGCCTGATAAATGGCATCCACAAAAAACTTACAGCTAACGTCATACCTAATGATCAAACAATTTTCCCCTAGTAAAAACAAGACAAGGATGTGTGCTATAATCACTTCTAATCAACGTTGTTCTGGAGTTTCCAGCAGGCAACTAGGCAAGGATATAAAATGAAAAGCATTCATAATGAAAAAAAAAAAAAAGTATCTCTATTTGCAGATGACAAGATCTTGTGTATGGAAGATATTGAGGAACCACCAAAATAAATAAATAAAATAAAAAACAAAACTATTAGAGCTAATAAAGGAGTTTGGTAAGGTTATAGGATACGAGATCAATATACAAAAATTGGTGTATTTCTATACACTGGCAATGAACACCTGAAAGTGAAATTAAGACAACAATCTCATTTACATAATCTTCAAAAAGAATAAAATACATAGGAATAAATTTGACAAAAGAAGAGCAAGAATTTTACAATGTAAACTACAAAACAATGTTGAAAGAAATTAAAGAAGACCTAAATAAATCAAAAGACATATTTAATGGGTTGGAAGATTTAATATTATTAAGATGGCCATAGTCACCAAATTTGTCTACAGATTCTACGCAATTTCTCTCAAAATGTCAACTACCATTTTTGCAGAAATTGACAAACTGATCCTAAAATTCATATAGAAATGAGAGGAACCCATAATAGCGCAAGACTATCTTCAAAAGGAAGAACAAAATTTTAGGACTTGCACACTTCCCCAGTGAATTTCTTTCAAAATTTACTACAAAGCTGCAGTAATCAAGATGGCGTGGTACTGGCCTACGTACAGGCATTAATGTCACTGCAATAGACTTGAGAGTTCAGAAATAAACCAATACATTAATGGTCAATTGATTTTTGACCAGGTGGAAATGGAGAAAGAACGGTCTTTTTCAATGTATAGTGCTCAGACAACTGGATAGCTAAATGCAAAACAAAGTGGATAGCTCACACCATATACAAAAATTAAAGATGGATTAAAGACCTAAATATAAAATGTAAACTCTTAGTAGAAATTATAGGTGCAAGTCAATGACCTTGGATTAGGCAATGGTTTCTTAAGCATGCCACGTAAAGTAAGAACAACCAAATAAATAAAGTAGTAAATAAAGAAGTAGATGGATGGAGAGATGGATAGATAGATAATAAATTTGTCTTAATCAAAATTATACAGGTTAAGGCAAAAGGGGAATGTGGTACTAATGGAAGTTTGTAATGGAAGTTT
>NW_007757276.1:0-1584 GCF_000696425.1 Galeopterus variegatus | reverse complement strand
GAAAAACTTAGGCCCAGGAGTCAACTATTGAATTCTATAAAAACATGTAAAGAAGGACTTATGCCAATACTTCACAAACTCTTGCAAAAATCAGAAAAGGAGGGAAAACCTCAAATCATTTTATAAGGCCTCTATTACCTTTATACCAAAACCAGACAAAGACATCACAAGAAAAAAGACCAATATCGCTGATGAATATACATCAAAGAACACATTAACACCATCACCAAGAGGAATTTATTCCAGGAATGCAAAGTTGGCTCAACAAATGGAAATCAATCAGTATAAACAACATATTGATGAAGTGAAGAACTAAAACCACACAATCATTTCAATAGATGCAGAAACACATTTGACGAAATCTAACATTCTCTAATGATGAAAAAAAAAAAACGAACATGCTAATAACAGAAGGAAACATGCTCTGCCTGATAAATGGCATCCACAAAAAACTTACAGCTAACGTCATACCTAATGATCAAACAATTTTTCCCTAGTAAAAACAAGACAAGGATGTGTGCTATAATCACTTCTAATCAACGTTGTTCTGGAGTTTCCAGCAGGCAATTAGGCAAGGATATAAAATGAAAAGCATTCATAATGAAAAAAAAAAAAAGTATCTCTATTTGCAGATGACAAGATCTTGTGTATGGAAGATATTGAGGAACCACCAAAATAAATAAATAAAATAAAAAAACAAAACTATTAGAGCTAATAAAGGAGTTTGGTAAGGTTGTAGGATACGAGATCAATATACAAAAATTGGTGTATTTCTATACACTGGCAATGAACACCTGNAAAAAAAAAAAAAATACGTGCAGACACCTGGAATAGATGAGTCACTCAGTGGAAATTTCTTGGGTTAAAAACAATGCAGATGCTCCCAAACAACATCTGCAAAATACACATATTCACACACACCTTCTTGTCACATTGTGGGCCTTTAAACATGTACATGCAGCTATGACAATGTTGTATATATCTTAATCACTTGGTACACAATTTTGAACGAATAAATTTCACTAGTTAATGAATGAAGAAATGGAGAAATATCTCGCTACAGAGCCACCTCAAAGGCTAGCGATCAGCCCATCAGAGCTTTCTAGTCAGCCTGACTAAACAAGTGTTACTGCAAAGAGCTGAAATCAGCCCAGACAAAAGCAATGTGACTGTCTAATGAATCTATGTAGAATTACCATGTTTTCATTTTACAATTTCCACAAAGAGTCAAAAGAGCTGGAAAATCCCTATTGTTATCTAGATAGACCTGTTGGGATTCCAGGAACCCAATTATGAGAATCTGATGTGATGTTTTAGAATCATAAATATTTTGAAAACGGTTAAAGAGTGCATAAAATTAGATGTTATAATTGTTAATATGTAAATATCAGCCAAGATTCTACTTCCTTCATCAACGCTTGTGAAATAAGAAGGAAGGAAGGAAGGACAAAAGAAAGGAAAGAAGGAAGGAAATAAATCCAAAGCTTTTACCAGACATGTCACCGTTGTGATCATAAAATGGAGGTGACAAACCAGTCATCCCATTTCCCTTTGTCCAGCCAAGTTGAGGACTCTGATCTTGTG
>NW_007757275.1:6548-6912 GCF_000696425.1 Galeopterus variegatus | reverse complement strand
TGATTTTATATCCTGAAAATTTACTGAAATTGTTTATCAACTATAAGAGTTCTTTTGTAGAGTCTTTAGGCTTTTCTATATATAGGCTCATGCCATCTGAAAATAGGAATAGTTTGACTTTGTCTTTCCCTATCTGGATGTGCTTTACTTATTTCTCTTGTTATATTACTCTGGGTAGTACTTCTAATACCATGTAAACATGATTGATGATAGTAGGCATCCTTGTCTTCTTCTCATTCTTAAGGGAGAAGCCTTCAGCTTTTCTCCACTCAGGGAGATATTGGCAGTGGGTTTATCATATATGGCATTTATTGTGTTGAGATACTGTCCTCTATACCTATTTTGCTGATGGTCTTTATCATGA
>NW_007757275.1:2249-3401 GCF_000696425.1 Galeopterus variegatus | reverse complement strand
AGAACATTTTTCTCTTAAGGAGGGGCAATTTTTAACTACAGAGCATTTTAATTGCAGGATAGCCTTGTCATCAGTCATTTTCACAGATTTTGCCCCATTATTTTGCCCCATATCTGAAGAACTTTCATCTTCAGAGATTGGTTTGGTAACTAGGCTTTCCCTTCTCTGGGTTTTCTTTGTGATATGGCTGCTGTTATCTGCACCTAATTTCTTTGGGTGTTTAAGATGAGGTAGGAGTCTAGTGATTTTCTTTTCTATAATTGCTAACCAGACCTCATAGCTCCATTTTGAGGTGATATATGAAGTTTTTGGACAAGAGATCTACTTTCATTTTTGATTCTGAGCTTCATAACACATATCACTAAAATACTATGCTGTAATGATTGGAAAATGGGCTCCAAACATAATCACAAAAATTATTTGTTTGAGGGCCCTTCAATTTTGAGTATTCTTAGTAGTTTGTCTCCCTCATCAACTTTCTCATTTCATTTCTGATCACTGAATTCTTACTGACAATGCTTCTTGATTTTATTCTTCTACCTAGATTTGCATTAAGCCTCAATGTACTCACTAATTTTCTTATAAAGTCTTATTTTTAAATGTGTTTGCTGCTTAACTGAAATGATAGCTTTTCAATATGCAAGTCACACATATACATAATCAAATTTGATATTGTTTAGTGGATTTTGATTCGATAACTTTGACTTTTCTAAAAATATTAGACTTTATAACATATTGTTAATGCATTATTCTCATATCTGTATATAAAAAATCTTGAGCACAAAGCACACTTAATTGCATTTTACCATTAACAGCTTATGATCAAATAAGTTCCTGAATATATATTGATGGTAAAAATGGCACCCTAATCTAAAGGGATTTATATGCAAATCAAAAACAAGATGTGTTCTAAAGACTTTGCAATGTCTGTATTACATCATAATCACAACATAAGGTGAGTTGTGTTGTAACTATTACAATTTCTTGACTGTTCAGCATTTTTCTCAAACAAAAACAAGCTTTGTACTTCAACTGACCTGTTATTAACCCAAACCTAGGCACCCTTCTTTAATCTACTCTGTATTAACTGTTTATCAATTTGTCTTTAACAACTGTTACATATAAACTTTGGTTACACTCCTGTACTCTATA
>NW_007757275.1:0-1362 GCF_000696425.1 Galeopterus variegatus | reverse complement strand
TTCTTAATACTTTCCTACAGTAAAGATTTAATTTGCAAATAAACAATAAAGTAAAAAAAAATACTTCTTACATGCAGGTTAATTTCTTGTTTATTGACACCTTAATGCACGTTAACACAGAGATCATCTGCCAGCTGAGATCAAGATTAGAATAAATGGTAGCTCTAACTGGTAAATCAGAAGTTTAAAACCATAAATGAGAACATATTTAAGACAAGAACTTCTTTCAAAAGAGCAAGGTTTAGTGACTAATTAATGAAGATTAACAAGACAAAGGAGGCCCCATTGGAATAGGTGAAATTATGGTGGAGGTCCTAAAGTGTAAATGTCTTTAGTGGAAATTTACTGTTAGCTGAGAGATGTCTTCCAAAATGTGATGCCTACAAACTTCAAATGTTGTTCATTCAAACCCGTGTCTATCTTGAGCTTTCTCCTTCTATGTGATAAAGAAGGAAACTGTTTAAAACATTTGAGTTTCAGGATCATGCTCATTTTCCAAAACAGTTTAAATTTGAAAATATCTTTCACTTATTTTCATAAACATACTTTGGAGATTTTTTAAATTCTTAAAAGTGTCAGTGAGTAATGGTAGGTGGAAAGAAAGTTAGAAATGACTTTCTTTTCCTTCCACCTTCATTATGAACATTTTTTTGTGTCGCTTCTACCCGTTTACAAGTTTCAGAAGAGAAATATCTACGTTATTTCTACGCCTTAAGTATGTTAATCTTTTCTGTTATACAGATGTTGGGCAGTGGTAAAGATCAGTAGTGAAACAGAGAATACTAGTTTGAGAATAAATAAGATGATTTTTTAATGCTGTAATCGAGAGTAAGTTCCTACTGTTCTACATTGATATATACGAAAGTACATTTTCATTCAATTTCAAAACCTCTAATATGTTTATGTAGAAATAGAATTAAGAGATAATACATATCTTTCCATGAACTTCTTGAAGATGCCTCATGTGTGTGTGCACGTGTTCATATACATAAAGNTACATGACAATTTTTGCTCCTATCTAATTACTGTATGTTTTTCAGACCACTCTACTCATTTGTTAGATGGGAATATTGATGCCTCATGGACATAGTATTAGTGTGCTATAAAATTAACATGACATAAGTAGCATACTGTAGATGAGCAATTGATAAAAGAAATTAATGTTATTAAATATTGATTCAATTCCATATGAAAGAAAAATGTATTTGATAGCATTTAAAATATGCTTCAGTTTGTTTTCACTCTTATGTAAAATTTGCCTTCATTGAGATAATATTCCAAATCATTATCTCTGCTTTTAAAGTGTGAGGATAATTCAAATTGACCAAACCGTTTAATTAATTTTACTTCTATAAGGCACTG
>NW_007757274.1:6680-6912 GCF_000696425.1 Galeopterus variegatus | reverse complement strand
ATGCTTGCTAAGTTTTATCAGTCCTTTCAGATAGCCTCCTTCTGATTTTTGGAATATCACTGTTTTCTGAAAAGTGTCTTAAAATGTTTATGTAGGCAATATAGCAGACTTATGATATAAAATACAATTAAAGTTCCACATTTCACAGAATTCACACTTCAATCTCAGTGCGCACGTGGATCTAGCTAATTATATGATCAGTTAAATCATTTTCCTATTGCCTCTGCTGCTA
>NW_007757274.1:2302-3804 GCF_000696425.1 Galeopterus variegatus | reverse complement strand
TTTTTTTTTTGAGATGTTTGTTCAGAGAAATATTCACATGGGCAAGTACATGGGAATGGGTAAAATGTTCTTATTGTATGTTAATCAATTCCTTAAAACCTTTCTGAAATATAAAGCCCCCAAAACAAAGAGACCAAATAGTGATATGTTATCTGAAATTATTTTTAATTATTATGAGCAAGCAACTGAATTATGTCTTCCTTCATTTTCAACAGCAAGAATTAGAAATCCCACTGTTTGCAAAAGGATGTACATATTTTTAAGACTCAGTCTTTATAATAGATCATTTTGTAAATTTTGAAAAGAAATACAAAGAAAGCTTTACCAAAATTTATAATATAATTATTAATTATATCTTTGACTCTTTCACCTAGAGGCACTTTATTTCAACACAATATAGTCAAAAAGAGCTGAAAAAATTGCAAAGCTGTTAATTTCAAAACACTTTTTCCAATAAAATATTTTTGACAAAATTTTTATATTACTAAGTGCATTGAATATACTCTCATCGAAACTTTGCAGAGGCAGAGACAGTTGGGGGGGGAGAGAAGAAGAGAGAGAAGAGAGATAATGAGTAGGAGAAGGGAAAGAAGGGAAGACCAGAAGAGGATAGAAGAAGGCAAGGGAAGGCAGAAGGAAAAGAGAGTAGGTGGAAAATAGAGTTTGACGGTGAGTTCAGCATCCAGATGTAATAAGTTACTTGTAATAGTCTTAATAATGCATTATATATGTATATTTCACAGTACTTGTCCCTGAAAAATATGCTTCTTTTTTTTTTTTTTTTTAACCTTGGTCTGGGGAAGAGTGATTTGAGGTTGTTAAATAAAAACAGTCATTGCTCTTATCAACACACTTTGTACGTGAATTCAGAAAATATCAAAGCCTGCAAAGTTATCCCACTTATGACGCTGCACTTGTATTTTAGCAGAAATATGCACAGGAAACACTCTACAGGCTTCTAGTACCTAGATTAAAAAAGTTTTCCCAGGTACCAATATTTGGAGTTATCTCTTTGTTTAATGTCCCCCAATGGCTTTATGATGACTGAGAATTATGATGTTGTTTTGTAATATGGAAGAAGGGTTGTTATGAATAGGAAGGTGGAAAATATGGGAAAGGAGCACCTTCCTCATGCCTCCATAGGAGGTACATTTTCAGGCAGTTTCACTTCTTAAAACTACATGTTCACTTTGAACCCCAAAAACTGGCAAATGTACATGTTTATAGATCTATGTGGGCTTGATCACATAGAATTTACTTCTCTTCTCTATGTACACATATATCTTGGTAAGACATTGTACTCTTAGTGTACTCTTTGAAATACATGTACCCTAGTCTACATTTGCCAGTCTTCAGGGTTCAAAGCAAACACCTCTCTAGGTATTTGCAATTACAGTCAAAGTGGCTTTCCCACTCTGCACATATATCCCATTAGACTAAAGGATATTTGAAATGTCTTCAGTAGCCTCGAATACAGTATAGATCCCATAGCAAATCCACTA
>NW_007757274.1:0-977 GCF_000696425.1 Galeopterus variegatus | reverse complement strand
AACTTCAGTGCACCTGCTGAGTCATATGCCTCGACAATTCACTCTAATTATTCCCTTCCAACCCCCCACCTTTCATTCTCTATTCCCCAACCCAATGTTATTTCATTTTCCTTTATATATTAAAGAGTGGTATTATATGTATGTATGTACATACATGTGTGTGTGTGTGTGTATGAGGGTCCTTCAAAAGTTCATGGAAAGATTTGTATTATCTTTTAATTCTATTTTTCCATGGACTTTTTGAGATACACTCATTTTTTTAAAAGTTTTCTTATTTATCCTCGCTAGAACAAGACAGTATTTTTTCATCTGTTTTTTTTTTCACTGATATATCCCCAGTAGTCAGAAACTGGTAAATAGTTGGGTGCCCAATAAGTATTTTTTGCAACAAATTTGAGAAATGAATGAATGAATTTGTTTACCTCTGCATAGTTTATCTTCCACTAGATCTAGTATGGAGGATATTTGTTGTAGTTTGTATCTCTATCCCTAGCACTCAGAACATTGTCTATAACCATTAAAAGACTGAATACATGGGGATAAAAATCATAACAGCTAAAATATATTAAATGCAAGACATTGTTATAAGTTAATTGTCTTACTTAATCCATACAACCTTTTATATAGGTCCAATTAGTATCCCCATGGAGAGATGAGAAAATAAAAGCACAGTGTTAGTAAGTCTCAAAGCAAAAATTTGAACTCAGGGCTGTCTTATTCTATAGTGAAGATTTCAACCACTTTCTAATATAAGAAAGATTAAGTGTTATAGGTTGAGGCAATTTCCTATATTTTCCTGTTTATATTCTAACCATTGACATTAGACTAATATTCAATAATAATATGAAAGTATAGTGTCAGCATTATTAATTACCTAGCTAGATTTTTAATAATTTCCAACCTCCAGGTCATCTCCATCTTATTAATGTTGGATTAGAGAATGTAGCTTCTATGTGATACAAGAAAAAGACTTTCTA
>NW_007757273.1:0-6912 GCF_000696425.1 Galeopterus variegatus | reverse complement strand
TGGGGGAAAGTGGGGGGTGCCACAGGCCTCAATCCCACCCCTCCTCCTTCCTCCTTCTTCCATCACATTTCCTTCCCCTTTCCCCCTTCCCCTCCCTCCCAACTGTTCCACAACAACATCCTAGAATGTAGAAAATAGTATTAATAAAATTACATTTTCTAGAAAAAAAAAGAGAGAGAATCTGAATACTTTTACAGCATCATCTTGATAACTCAGCTTTACCACTGGATTAAAGCCTAATCCCTTCTCTGTTGTTAACACACCACTCTCTTACTGCCATGGTCTGGATCCAAGTCCCAGTAACAGGTGGAAAATGAATCCGGTGTCCTTCTCAGTTAAACTCCCTAGATACAACCCCAGCCTCCTTATCTTGAATCAGAGAATGGTAAGGCCATTTTATAGATGGGGAAACTGAGGCCGGTTGATAGCAGGGCCAAGATTAGCCTGAGGATCCCTGACCCTGGTCCAAATTCTACCTGTACATCCTGGAGTTCTCAGTTTACTAAGGTAGAGATCCTAAGCCATATTGAGCACCCACTTGAGAATCAGATGGAATCTATGAGTGCTGTCTTCAGGAAAAATGTATACACTCTAAGGACACTTCGAAAATTCTGTGTACCATTTCAGAAGGTTCATAGACCCCTGAGCCTGACAAACATGCACCCCTAGTTAAGAACCCTGATTCTAGGAGACATGGTTACTGAATTTTGAAGAAGTGTCTTAGGAAGCCGGAGTAGCTTTCACGGATGAAGTCCACCCCTCCACCCAGCCTGCCATCCTGGCTATAAGTGAAGTTCAACATCAGATCTGAAGAATTCTCTCCAGAAAACAGGAAGAAAGTTGCTTCCATGAGAGGCAGAAGGAGATGGAGAGAGAAGGGGAAAGGAAGGGAATTTCCACGCTTTAAAAACATCATTTCCCTCATGGCCAAAGGGGAGTATGTATGTTGTAGAGCCTTGTGTTCAAATCTGACCCCACCACTTACTAACTGAGTGGCCTTGGGCGAGCTCCTTTTCCTCTCTGGGCCTCAGTATTCACAACTATAAAATGGGAATATTGAGACCTAATCCTCAAGATCAAGGTGAGGATTAAATTAGATCAGGCATGTACAAATCACGGCAGTGGGCCCAGAACACAGGAGATCCTCAAAAAATGTTAGTCTCATGGAGACGGAAGAGAAAATGATGCCGTGTTGCCAACTCAATTATATAGTGTCTGGGCCTCTTGCCCCCTTCTTCTCTCTGTGACTGACTCTAACATGATAAAAGCCACAATAATGATGGTAATAAAAATAATAGTGATGACAAAAGTCATAATAATTATAATAGCAGAAGCCTCTTTTACTGTGAACTGACTTTGGGCACATTACGTAAGTCAGCTCCTTTACTCCTGACAACAAATTTATGACACAGGTACCATGTTTTATTCCCATCTTGTAGATGATGAAATGAGACTCAGAGAGGCCCTTGAGCTAGAAAGTCATACAGCTGGACTTAAAGTCCAGATGTGTCTGTTTCCAGAGCCAGCATTTCTCGCTGCTGCATACTTAACTACCACATATTTAACCTGTGCATATTGAACCACTGTATATGTAACCACTGCGTACTTAATCGCTATATGTTTAACCACTGTATAAGTAAATATTGAGCACTTAACCACTGCATACTTAACGTCACATCGTTTACCAGTGTGTACTTAACCACTGCAGATTTAACCACTACACATGTAGCCACTGCATACCTAATCACTATATTTAACCACTGTATACATAGCCACTGAGATCTGAACTACCATGTACTTAACCTTTGCATATTTCACCCGTGTGTACTTAATGTCTGCATATTTAACCACTACGCACTTAATTGCTACACGTGTACCCACTTCATACTTAATCGCTGCAAATTTAGCTGCTGCATACTTAATCACTGTACTTAACCAGTGTATATGTAACCACAGCATACTTAACCCCTGAACACATAACCACAGTGTACTTTATCACTATTCTGCCCCTTCCAGCCCCTCCGGGATGGTACACGAGGAGAACTGGCACAGGGGAAAGAAAGGAGTAGAAGAAATGAGACCTACCTGGGTAAAGGCATTTAGGATTCAATGAGGGGGCTGATTATCCCCACCTCACAGACCTCAAGTCTATCCAAATCAAGGGCTTTCATGGTTTTACCCCATTACTTAAATCTGAGTCTAGGACAGTAGTTCCCAAACCCTGTTCCCCTGAGAACTTGGGGTTCCAGAAGCTAGAGAAATTGACTGAAACCGTGGGACCTTTCCCCATTTTATAAGACACACTTTTAAAGGATTTTTTTCTTCATTATGTCTCCCTTAATTTTTTTCCCTTCAAATACCTGGCAGCTGTTGCAATGGAAGTGTCTATATGCAACAAGATGATTTAACAAGTAGCTAAATTGTTTCATCCATGCATCTCTCATTTGGTCACTCAACAAGTATTTATTAGGCTCTTGCTGTATCAAGCACTTTTTGGAGAAAAAAATCTGGAAGTGGCTCACATTTATGCAAGCAGCCTGTTTGCTTTCTGGATATGTGTACTGTGCTTTATGCTTTATAACATGTAAGCATTAATAACATGTAAGATATTTATTTATTTTTATCTATTTATTTTTTAAAAGACACCTTCATTCAACGTCATGATCAGACTATTACATTTAGCAATCAACAGCATGGGTACAAAAAAAAAAATTCTACATTAAAACCCTTTGTTGAAATGCTTTACACTTTCCACAGAACAGAAACTAAAATAACTTGTACAATTAGTCACAAATACAGTCCTTGAGTTTTTTTGCCCATACACATGCGTATTATCTAAAACATGTCTTCTTTGTAGCAGCTAGGCCCTGCCACCACTGTGCTTGGCTGAGTTCACAAATCTGTTGTAACCTGTAGCTTCCCTGTCACTTCTCTGGCTCTCCTCTCCTACTAAGCTTTTGTTTCTGGGAAGTTAATTAAAACCTCCTGCCACTGCCATAGCTACCGCTGCTGCTGGAGCCACCATAGCCACCTTGATTTAGTGGTTTGACAGTGTATTGTCCCCCACCACCATCAGGGCCAAATCTTCTGCCTCCAAACTTTCCTCCCTTCATGGGTCCAAACTGTGAAAACTGATTGTTGTGATCGCCAAAATCATTGTAGCTTCCACCACCTCCAAAATTGCTCCCATCATTACCAAATCCATTATAGCCATCCCCCCTGCCACCATATCTACCACCACCACAGCTGCCACCAAAGCCACCACGATCACTGAAGTTTCCTCCACAACCAAAGTTGTCATTCCCACCAAAACCACTTCCGTGACCACCACCAAAGTTTCCAGAACCACTTTGACCTCTTTGGCTGAATGAAGCACCAGCCATCTCTTGCTTTGACAGGGCTTTCCTTATTTCACACTTGTGGCCATTCACAGTATGGTATTTCTGAATGACAATCTTATCCACGGAGTCATGGTCATTGAAGGTCACAAAAGCAAAGCCCCTCTTCCTGCCGCTGCCTTGGCCAGTCATGATTTCGCTCACTTCAATTTTCCCGTGCTGTTCAAAGTAATCTCTCAGGTGATGTTCTTCAGTGTTTTCTTTAATATCACCCAATAAAGATTTTCTTCACAGTTAAGTGGGCATCTGGTCTGGGAGAAGCCTCTCTTGAGACAGCCTTCTTTGGTTCCACGACTCTTCCATCCACCTTGTATGGTCCTGCATTCATGGCTGCATCCACCTCCTCCACAGTGGCATATGTGACAAACCCAAAGCCCCTGCAGCACTTGGCGTTTGGATCTCTCATTACCACACAGTCCATTAGCATTCCCCATTGCTCAGAATGGCTCCTGAGACTCTCACCACTCGTTTCAAAGCTCAACCCTCCAAAGAAGAGCTTCTGCAGCTGTTCAGGCTCTTTAGGAGACTCTGACTTAGACACAACGGCAGGGAAGACTTTAATGATGCTTTCTCTGCAGCGTCCATGGACAGAAAGGGCAAGATATTTATTTTTAACCTGCTAAAAGTGACTCTCTTGAAAATACTATTGCTATAACTATATGATTTTTATTTATTAGAGATACAGAAGCCTTAACATATATTCTAATCACTTCATCATTCTTTCTACTAATCATAATGATCCAGATTCTTAAAATGGAATTAAATATAGCAGTATTTTATGATGCTTTGTAAAGAGTTGGATAATTTTCAAGCAATTGGCCACACAAACAAGTTTGAGATGGCAGCTGGTTTTGTGGGAAAGCTTTCAGGGTAAGAATCACACAGGCCTCAATTGAAATCCCAGCTTGGATGCTTTTTAATTGTCTGGCCATAGATGAGTTAATTCAACTTTCTGAGTCTCAGCTTCTTCACCTGTAAAATGAGACAATAAAAATCATACCACCCTCAAAGTGTTTTTGTGTGTATCGGAATATATAAACACTTGGCACATAATAAGTGCATAAATGCTAGTTGTATTACTACTAAAACTATGACAATGATATTATTATTAATATTATGGTTTCCTGGTGAGGTTCAATTGGGTTAGCATGTTTCAATTCCCAAGCAGTTTTTCATTCCAAACCATCTCTCTTTGCCATGGGATAACATTTAAAAATATCCTTGGAGCCTGCCCCAATTAGAAAAGGAGATAACTTGACTTCATTTAACTATAGCCTGAGCATTTGAATTTAATTGAACAGGAAATAATTATTCTTGAAGAGCAGAGGTTTTTGAGGTTCTGTGAGACTATATAAGATATGTATCTCATTACGTTGGACCTCGGCAAATATACTTTTAATAATCAGCTGCTGCTTAACATACCTTCAGCCTCCTATTAAATTTCCAGCAGGAACTACAGACACAATGTGTTGGGGAGGGAGTGAACTGAACTATAGATTAATTATTTAAAAAGTGATTTATTTACCAAGGTGAGCCATTTGCAAATTCAATAATAAATCTATTATGGAGTAGTTAACCTCTATAACTCTGGTTTAAATAATCAATTGGTGTTTGGGTAACGTACAACGTCTGTCTCATTAGGTTGGCATTAAGTCTTTATTTGAAGCACTTAATCTGAAGGGTGACCAAATCAGCCATGAGATGGTAATTGGGCATTTGCTGTGGGTCCTTGATCCTCCAAGGAACTGGGTCCTTCCTTGGCTGCAACAGACCTGGATGTAGGGTTGGGGAACTCTGGTTCCTCTAATGTCCAACTCTGTTCCCCACAGTGCCTCTCGTGACAAAGACTTGACACCACCGCCATCCTCCAGGGGGAAGAAGAAAAAGAAGAAATCCACCAGGAAGAAGAGAAGGAGGTGAGGACATAGAGGGGAACTGAAATCTTGAAGGTGGAGGATGGGACAAAATAGGGGTAATATGGGTTTTGGAGTGGGTTCAAATCCCCTCTCTGCTTCTTAACTAGTTGTGTGACCTGGGGCATATCACTTCACCTCTCTGTGCCTGTTTCCATTTCTGCAAAATGGTGATAATACCTGCCTCTTGGGGTTTTGCGAGAATTAGATGAGAAATGGAAAGGAAAACAGCTGTCACAGTGTCTAGCACATAGTAAATGACCCATTAGTGAAGGCATAGTCATTACCATGAATATCGAAAGAATTTTGTGAGCACTTACTTGATGTGGAGGACTATGTTAAGCACTCCATTATCTCTTTTAGTCCTGACCACCACCAGGCAAGCATGATTATCCCCATTCTAGAGATGAGAAAATAAAGGCTGAGATAGGTGGTGACAGAATCCACAGGGACTTGATCCCAGGCTCCTCAGTTAGTTCCACTACACCCACCTACCCAGTTAAAAGCCCAGGATAACGGACTGTAGATGTTTTGCCAGCTATTGACTCTTTCGTACCCTGTGCATTTTTTTCTATGTGCAATTCCCTTGAGTTTTTTTTATTTAAAAATATTTCCAGATTTTCTTATTAGCTACCATTAACTAGACTAAAAGTACGTCCAGCGATGCAGTGGCGGGCTTCCCGCAGGGCTGCGAGATGAGAACCACACCAAACCTCCACGGCAGTATTTACAGATGCCTGCAGGGGGCAGCAGAGAGCAGTGCCTGGATGCCTCCGGTCTCAGCTCCAGGTTTTCTGGAACCTTGTTTCCAGGACACCTCTTTAGCCTAGTTCTAAAGGGACAGGTCTAAAGAGGACCCAGAGCAGAATGTGGGTAAAGACCCTGAACTCCAGCCATTGTAGGGTAGGGGATGGAATTGGGACAAGTGGCATGAGTTTCCTGATTTTAGGGGTGGGCCAGAAATACTTCATGGAAGGAAACTGTAGGCATCAGGATTCACTAATTCAGTCAATAAATGTCCACTGAGCATGTGTTTGGGGACAGGCATTGTGATTCCTTAAGTGTCGAGCTGTTCCTCAGCCAATTCCCTCTGTAGAGATGTTTTGTTTGACTCGCAAAGTGTCATTTTAATTTTTTTTTTCCTCTTTTTAACTGGTAGCCAACATTTAAAAATCAGGAAATTTCATATGAAAATATGGATTTCTGGAGCTTTCTATTGAAAAGGCAGGCCTGAATTCCCACACAGGACCCTCGGCTGATCTGAGAAGCAGCCCCTACCTCCAGTCAGATATTTTCTGGTTCACCACAGTCTTCACCACTCCCTACTGTATTCCACCCAGCCTGCTTCATCATTTGTTATCTAAGAGGCTCCTGTCTGCATTGAGTTTTCAGCTTCTGATCTGTTTCAACCCTGTTCTTTTGTCAGTGGGGAAATAAGAGACCTAGAGATGAGCTGTGACATGCCCATCGTGACTCTGAGCTGGTGGTGAGTCAAGATTAGAACTTGGGTCACCTGAGCCTCAGTCTTGAGTTATCACTATGGACTTAGGGTAGCTCTGTTTCTTAGGTAACCCTTTGGTGGCACCACCCATGCTGCTACA
>NW_007757272.1:6178-6912 GCF_000696425.1 Galeopterus variegatus | reverse complement strand
TCTATTGTACTTCATTGGTCTGAGTTTCCCTTTTTATTCCAGTTGCATGCTGTTTTGGTTTATATAGCTTTGTAGTATAATTTCCAGTCAAGTAGTGTAATGCCTCCAGCATCATTTTTTTTTATAGCTCAGGATTGCTTTGGCTATTCAGGGTCTTCTGTTGTTCCATATGAATGTTAGAATTGTTTTTTCTGTTTCTGTGAAGAATATCATTAGTATTTTGAGGGGGATTGCATTGAATCTGTAGATTACTTTGGGTAGTATGGACATTTTCACAATGTTAATTCTTCCAATGCAAAAACATGGAATGTCTTTCCATCTTTTTGTGTCTTCTTTATTTTTTTATTTTATTTAATTTAAACTTGTTTTTATTTTATTTTAAAATTTATTTGTACATATTTGTGGGATATAGTTTGTTGCTTCAGTACATGCATATATCATACAAAGATTCATTTAGCGTAGATAGCATATCCATCCCCTTATCTTTCTTCGTAGCGATTACAGTCAAGGTACTCATTTCTAGCTACTTAGAAATATACAGTATAGTATTATTACCTCTAGTCAGCCTAGAACACCAGAACTCTTTCTTCCTATCTCCTTGTAGCTTTAATTTATTTTATTTATTGAATCAAAATCGATTATACATATTTTGGGGGTTGAACATTGAGATATGTTGATTAAATCAATATTGCTAGCATATATGCTGTTATAAATCGTAATTACTCTTTATGCCC
>NW_007757272.1:0-1583 GCF_000696425.1 Galeopterus variegatus | reverse complement strand
CCACTCGAAATGCCTTTTCAGGAATTTCAAGGGTTTCCCACTCTATAGGGTCTGGTATTTGAGAATTACTATATTCTTTTGGTAGTGTCATATTTTCTTGGCTTTTTGTATTTCTAGTATCCCTACGCGGATGTACGGTACAGCAGATCCCTACATTAATGTTTGGCCATCTGATAGAGCAGTTGCTTCTTCTATTACTCTGGAGTGGGCTTTGAGAAGAGAGACTTCTTCTTTTTCCAGTCTCCACTGGTGACTCTTCTTGTGTCAATGCAGTCAAGTGGGCACCGGGCTGCCTGCATGGTGGCTGTGGCTGCTACTGTGGTGGCAAGCTGTCCTTATGGCAGCAGTGGTTGTAGTAGTGGCTGTGGTGGATCAGTCATGCAGAAGGGCTGTTTTCAGTTTGCTCCCACCTCCTTCCAGGTGGGAGAGCTGCCCACAGCTCCTCCCTAGGACCTTGTGGGTGCTCCTACTACTGCTGTGTGGTGGAGGATGCCCATAGTTCTTGGCTAGGACCCTGCGAATCCTCTTGCCTCTTCTTGGTTGGTGGGGGCTGTCCACTTCTCCCAGTAGTCCCTTCCTAACTTCACTCTTGCCTCCCTAATTCCTCTTCTTGCATAGAAATTGGAATGATTCTGCTCAAATATAAATCAAATTATGTTACTTCACTACTCAAATCTCTCTGATGGTTCTACTTGTAAGAAAATCCAGATTCCCTTAGCATGGGCTATTCTATGTGATCTGCTTCCCCCTATTGATGACCTCTTCTCCCCCATTCCTTCTTTTCTCCTTTTCAGTCTATCTTCTTGCTGTTCCCTTAATGCACCAGGACTTTCGCTTTCCTCTCCTTGAATGTTCCTCCCCCAGGAATTTGCACAGCTCACTCCTAACCCGTTCAAGTTCCTTCTCAGAGAAGTCTTCTCTAACCACACGTCCTACTGATGTCTGTTGTGATCACCCTACCAACTCAGATGGAGCCCCTACACAGTTTGGTTCATATGTTGAGATTGATGATGTCATCCATGCATCAAAAGAATACAGAAAGGTATATTGCTGACATAATGAAGCCTCCTGGGGAGAACAGGGCAGGGTCTCAACATGTCCAAAAATAGCTTGAGAGCTGGAGAAAAGAGACCAGTTCAGCCATTATTGTGATAATGGGGCAGAACATGGGTGAGGATTCCTGTGCACACAGATGTGCTTGTGTGGTTTGAACGTCCCGCTGGTGCCAAAGGATGGAGCATTAGGCTTTCTCATCAGCTTGCCCAGATGAGGGGCAGAAGTGGAAAGGAGTGTGGGGGCTTGAAACCTGTGAGCAGTAAAACATCAAGAATGGAGTTGGATTCCGAATTATAATCTCTGTCTCTTATCTTCTCTCACTTTTTTATTTTTCTTCATAGAAATTTCTACCCCACTGCATATTTTATATATATATATATTTTTTTTTTCTTTATTCTGTCTTAATCTTGTAACCTCCACTATTATATAAGAAGTTCCAGGAAATCAGGGAGTTTATCTTTTTATCTATTATTATATCCTCAGTACCCAGAATGGTGCCTGACACATAGCAGATGCTCAATAAAAAT
>NW_007757271.1:6399-6913 GCF_000696425.1 Galeopterus variegatus | reverse complement strand
TTGAAATCTGGGTGGTAATGATGTCACTATGAAAAATATTTTTATTTTGTTCTTGTTAAATAAACTAACCAACAACCATTAACACTTTTTATTTCCCAAGCGTTTACTGAACAGTTGTCATATTTGTGGCCTTTATGCATTTGTTGGAGGGACAGTTAGAGTGGAAAATTGAGCACAGCACAGCTCTTGCTCTCAGGGATCTCAAAGCCTAACATATTTGTTAAAATGTGCTTCTTGGGGCCATCTATGTCAAAGTTCCTGAGGCCTGGTTAAAATTCAGATTTCTGGATGTTGGCACAGATCCATAGAATGAGAAAATGGGAGGGAGTGTGCATCTGAAAATAAAATAAACTTCAATTTACGAGTCACCTAAATTTAGGGCTATCATACAGATAAATAACTACCATACCACATGATATTTTGTGTTCTGTAGTGACACAGAAAAGCAGGTAACTAACTCTTCTTAGACTTTTTGAAAGAAGGTAACTAAAATTATACTGAGAGTGAAAAAAAA
>NW_007757271.1:0-731 GCF_000696425.1 Galeopterus variegatus | reverse complement strand
GAGAGAGAGAGAGAGAGAGAGAGAACATGTTAACCATGTTCTTTCCCTTCTTTTATCACATAATTTCAAATATAGGGAAGGGTGATGAGATGGTGGGTAATTACAGTATTTGTCTTTCCTTCACTCCACATAGTTCTGTAAACATGTGGTTTCATTACTGGGATTCTAGCTCCTTATCTATCCAACTAAGTTCATAGACCCCAATTCCTTAGTCTCTAGGGCAGAATCTTTTCCATAATTTCTCTCATAATTTATGGTATGATACCTGTTTTCTGCTTTCCCACCTAGCTTCTGCCCTTCAGAACACAAGTGTTCCAGATTTATTTACTTTTTAATGAACATATAGTTATCTTACCATCAACTCAGTCATCAGCTAAATGGTCTGATCTCCAAGTGAGTCCATACAAATATATTATAGTATAAATATAAACAATCCTTGCCTTTTAGCATGGCAGTGCAGAACTGCAAAAGTGCTATAAAAGCTTAAAATATGCAAAGTGATTGCAATAATCAATAAGAAAAATTACAAATATCCCATGACCTTTACAAGTTTTTCAGAACATTAAAAACTCTCTTAATGTTGGTTACAAATATAGAGAGAAATTAAACACCAAAACTAACATTTATTTAGCATATTATGATTTTAAACATTAGAAAAATCAAGAATTTAAGTGTGTCATTTCTTTTTAAGAAATAAACTATCAAGGGTAGGTCAAACGGTGTTTTTCCTG